>NW_020897719.1:4954031-5176155 GCF_003984885.1 Neopelma chrysocephalum
ATCTTTTTTCAAGCTCTCTCTTCCTTCCTGTTTAGGGCATGAGGCACACACACCAACCAGCTGAGAGCTATGAATTGAGAAAGAAACCCTAGATACTCAAACGCTGGACAGGGAAAACATAGTTCTGATAAACTTTGCAGCATAAATGCTAAAACATATTTTCAGACAGTAACACCAGTGAGGTGGTGCACAATGTAGTTGCTGCAGTGCCTGCAACAACACCAGGGAGGCACAGGGCACTCTGACAGCCAGCACTACGCTTGAGCACATAAAAGATTCTCAGGAAGCACCACGGACCTGCAGCCTCTGCCTGCTCAGCCACATCCCCAAGTCCCCATGCTGGCCCTGCAACAGGGGATACTCTGAAAAATGTTTCTTCTGCTGCCCAGATGCATTGCTCCACACTTGGCTCTCCCTTCTGTCTCAGCTAGGAGAAAAGCAGGATGGCAAGATGGTGTGTGGCCCCACAAATTCCGTATAAGCTACACCACCCTCCCCAAAAAGGTTTCTGATAGCCAATCTACAAGAAAAGATTAGAAACTATTCAGAGGTCATTCCAGGACAGCATCATTGTTCCTGTGGGACAAATAGGACAGCACAAGCAGAGCCACCCCTTATGACCCCCTCTCTTTGTCAGACTCACCTCTGGGCTGGCCTGATCTATCAGACCCAATCTGAGTGAATCTGCATCTCAGGAGGGATCATGCAGGTGCTGTCTGGTTGCATGGAAAATTTCTCAGTGATCTGGGCTTGGCTAGGTGTGGAGGAGAGCACAGGTCTCTCTTGGGGAGCTCCTTGGTGTAGTAGGAAATAGGTTTGGCAGTGGCCATGTATGAAGAGTGGCTCTTTCTGCTCTTTAATTACCATTGTGAGCTGTGGGCCAGGAGAAGGCAGGCTCTTGCTGCCAGTTCCTTCATGTACAGATCCTGCAGAGAGGAGGTACAAACCATGTCCACTGCCAGCTGGGTGCCTGCCCACTCCTCAGCAGTGGAAGGAAATTCCTCTGAGAGGAGACCCACTGCCTGCCCCTCAGCTGTGAGGCAGCCAAGGGATGTCAGGCTGCCCCCCATCCAGGGACCCTAGCTATGGAATTGGGCTCCATTTTACTTACTCTTTTCCTGCTCTGTGGCTGTTACTTTCCTGTCAGCAGGGGCTGGGATCTGACAGGAGCATGAGGACATGCCCCTTCCCATGTCTCCTCTTGAGAATGTTTTACTGGATAGTGACTACAGACAGGCATTATAATCCCTTGGGAGACAGAGATTATCCAGATTGTCTTTCTAACAGAGTCTACTGATCAGTCTACAGATCCTCCTGTCTGAGGAAGAAGCTGGTACCACCAGCATGTAGACAAGCTCAGAACTCCTGACCCTGTAGGAGACCATTAACCCTGTCATGAACCTGAAGGTCTCCATGTCCCATGGACAGAGGAACAGAACATGGCCTGAAGTAGGTGTTCCAGGGCCAAAGGGTGGCAGAAATTCAAGTATACACCTATGCCTACTATGTCCTGATGATTTTCTCTGTCTTGATCCCTGCTTGACATGTAAAGCTTTCTGGATCAAGGTTAAAAGGCAGAAATCTTTCTTTCAGTAGGAAATCCGTATCTTACTTAGGTAGTCTAAATTTTCCTGCCAGATATCTCTTTCTGCCTGCTATAGCTGTCTGCTTCATGTGTTGCAATCTCTGTCTTGCCCTTAGGCACCAGCAAAAAAAAAAAACAAACAAGTTTTATGTCAACAAGTGGCTGGAAACAAACATATTCATAAAACACCATTATTTCTGGTCAGATGGACAAGAAAGACCTATAGGTGGGCAGTGAGAGCGAACCTCACAGATGCCTCCCCTTTTTTTTCACTTCCCACAGGTATGCATCCACTTAAGAACAGGAAATGCATAGCAGAGTAAGGGGTGGCAAGAATTTGACCTTTGTGAATGTTCTGAAGTGGTCTTTTCCCCAGTTCTCTTGTATTTCAACATATTACTCAAAGCACTCAATTACACATCTAAATTTCCTCAGCTTGTCAACAGAATTTAAGATTTTGGCTCTTCTCCTAGAAGGGTATGGCTGCAACTAAAGGAGAGCAAGATTCTTACCATAGTTTTCTAATCAAGTTCTCTATGGGCAAATATTCCGAGTCCCACGTTAAGTGTTCCTGAGAAAAGACATATGCTGTCCCACTCTCTATAGTCATCAATTATCTGAGCACTACCAGCAGTATTATTAAGATGAAGGAAAGCAGTTTCCCACAGATATGCTTCTCATTTGATTCTCAAGCAAAAATAATTTTCAATTAGCTAAGCAAATATATACCACAGGGAACACGTGAAGGCTGCTGGCCACAGCTGGTGGGTGGATTCCACATATATGGAGAGGACTCAGCCTGGTAGGTGGTTGACAGTCATGGCATCAAAGTCCAGCCTGGTCTTCACACCACTGTGATTAATGAATCATTTTCTGAAGCCACTGGCACCCTGTGAATGGCATGGTTAGCCTTCAGCCACCTCTCCTTGACTCTCCAGCCTTGGTGACCACACTATTTACTGTTGCAGATTCAGTAATCATATGATCACTGTGGACAGCCCGTGGACAAGTTCAGTGCAAAAGTTTGGTCATGCTACTGTGCCACAGTGTACAGCCCTTCCAGCATCTCTTAGAGCTGAACAATCACAGAAGGAGATCATACACTTGTCTTAGTGTATTTCTGGACTATGAATGAAACTGTGTCAGCTGCAGCTGCACAAATGACTGCTCTGCCTTACGTAGAAGGCTGTGGCCAAACTCTCTGCAGGGCCCTCTGCTTCTCTCCCTGTCCTCTGCAATCACCCTTCTGCAGTAGCCACCACAGGCAGGGGTTAAGGATTTTTTTCCCTTATTTGTCACTCTTTGGGTAGGCAATCCAAAGAGTTCTCTCTGTTGCCTCTGTCAGTAATACTACTGTACTAGGGGTAGCAGATTGCCCCTAGTTTATGGAAATCCTTGTGAAAGAAACCACAAGTCTTCTTAGTTGATACACATGCCTGAATCTGCTGTGCCACTTCTGTGGGCACATATAATGAAGCCAAGAGCAGAGATCAGCCTGCCTTGACCTGTTTGCTGCCTTCAGGACCTTCTCAGCAAACCTGAAGTTTTGCCTGAAGTAACCCAAAACTGCCTCTTACATTGTCATACTCATTCTGTGGGGCTCCCAGCAGTTATCTGGCAAAAACAAACAAACTCAAGACCTTTACAACAACAAATTAAATAAAATAAAACAAGTATCAACAATCAAAGCTGCATGGATTCTGTGGGCAAAACCCATAACAATATATCATTTGTTTACGTTCCTTTAAAAAACTCACCACTTATTCTACAGATGTGTTTTGACGGCAGCATTTTGGGCAGCAGCCAAGCAAGGATAAACACAGAGAGCTAGTGCTTATAGGGGAAGCACAAGAAATGCAGGAAGGAAAATAACAGCACATGCACACACAGAAAACCCAAAGGACTTTTCAAGTCGATCAGGAAATGGGGAGGATATTTAGAAACAAGTGTGTAGTCACTGAGCATTGGGAATTACTTTTCTGAGGGGAGCCACCAGAGCATCAGGACATTAAAGGTATGACCACCCAGTAAGCAGGCAAGTGTGAGCTCTGCTGTTCACATTGACCCAACGCGAAGGCACAGGCCAGTGCTACAGGGCTGTGTTAGCACAGCAGTGTGCTCATGCTGAAAGGCAGCTGCGAGGACAGCTCTCAGTACAAACCTGATTTATGTCTGACGAGCCTGCTGGGAGTGGGAATGCCAGCATCTGTGTATATGGGCCTGGCTAAAATAGATTGGCTGTGCTGAACCACGGACTCCTGAGGGGCATGCTGCTTGGGGATGAACTGGTCTATGAATTGTATGAATTGGTTAAAGATTAGGATCTCCCAGAATACTATTATTTCATTATCAGTTAGAGGGAAGGTGTAGTTGGACATTCAAGGTCCTGAAAAATGTCAAAATTTCTCCAAAAAGGACAGCTTTGCCCATGTCCTTCTCAGATGGCCATTTTCTGCTTCTCCATTACCTTAGCCTCCTCCTTTCCTAGTTTTACTGCTAAATCCCTAAATCAGTGTCACAACCTTCTCTCCACTTTGGATCTCATGAACATCTTGTTCCTCAAGTTAATCTCCAAGTTCTTCTCCAACAGCTTGCCTTTCAAAAAGTTCCCAAATCCAAGCCATTTCCCTCCTCACCTTTCCAAAGACCTCCTTAAAAAATAGTGATGGTTGTAGAGGGACTGCCCCTGAACACGAGGCCCTGCACACTGCATGCTGCCAGTATCTCCTCCTCTGGGCATACCACCTGAATGCAGGAATTACTCTGCTTTAGAAATGGGGAAAACTCGCTGAGAAAAAAAAATTATTTTTAAAGAAACCTGTCTAGTTAGCACCTAAAAGTATCTGAAAAGATACCCAAGATCAAGATTGGGTATCTATATGCAGTCTTGATATCTGCAAATACTCACTAGTATCATAGAACAGCTAGATGAAGATATCACTATAAGAGAAACCAAAATATAGGACACTGTGTATGTAGCTTAAATTTCCGAAGGGCCAAGCACCCAGTTAATTCCACTGAGATCAACAGCATTACTGTCTGATTGTGACTCCAGTAAGAGTGACAGACACAGAAAAGGCAAGATTGCACTGGCTTTGAATGGGAAAGCTGATTAAATGCATTTTCCTCAGTCACTATTTGATGTTACTTGTCACTGTATCTATCCATTACTCATTCCTTCTGCATATCATGCAAGTGTTTGCCATGCTAAACCACACAGTGTTATTCAAATACCCAAATGCTGAAGCACGAGCCAGCTGCATTTTGTTGGCAACCTGCAGAAGGAAGAGATATTATATGCTATGTATGTGTAAGAGGTACTTTTTCATAGCTTATCCTTCTGTGCAGGGGAGAACAATGAACAATTGCCACCTTTTAGTAACAACTCCCATGTTTTTATTTAAGTCCTTCAGGCTCTTATCTATGACAAGTAATAATTCTAACTCCTTACATTACTGCATTGTTGCAGGTTGAAATACACTACACATGGTGAAGTGCTCCCCTACTGTTGTAAAACACTGATGACAAATATCCAGATATGTAGCTGGATACCAAGTTACATAACTTAAAAGTCACTAACCTGGTTTACAAAACTTACTTATCTGATTATCATAATCTGATGAAAATACAACTTAACCCCAAAATGTTTTGCCCCTGGATATTTTAAGATCAGTGAGTGACATTACTAAAGACCACAGACAGCTCCTGGTAGGATGTGCTATGGAGCAGACTGTAACACAGTGAACTGCTGCTGGCAGAGATTTACAGTCCCTGTAGTCTAAGGTGTAAATTTAACTCTGGTCTCACACTCTTAGGCTTTGCTTTCCTTAAAACCTTCTGCCTCAGCGATGCTCCTGCTGCCACCACCCTTCTTTGCCCATCATATGGCTGATGTTCAGTTCACTTGCTGGGAATCGATCATGTCAGATGCTACAAAGGCCTTCACTGTTCTCTTTTTCTTGACACTAGAACTGGAATGTACACCTGGTTATTCACAGGAACATCATTACAAGTAAATTCAATCTTGCTGTCTTATCCTCCTCTAGCTACATATCAGTTCAGAGTAGAACTGAATAGAAATCTAGTATTTCCACAGTCCTCAGCCCTGCACCTCAAGGATAAGTAGGAGGTGTGCAGGGTGTGAGGAATGTATTCAAAGCACATACATCTGAATGCTTAAATGCCTGCATTTGCCAGCCTCGCCTCCCTTGATAGTCAGGGCAGACAGAGCGTCTCCCCCAGCGGGCAAGTCAGAGCCTATAACAAAAGCTCCTCTCTGAGTCACCCCAAGAGAAGTTACCCTCGTCCACTGACTCTGACAGAGTAGAGGGAGATTCATTTCTTTACAAGGGCATCCCAGTTCAAGGCCTAAACCTTGGCAGTGTCACTGTCCTCCATCTCCCTGGATATTTTCTATTTTAATTTCTCAAGGGAATAAAAAATAGTGAAAAAACCGCAGGTATTACAAGCAACCAAACTAAACTCAGACTAGAGAGAATACA
The DNA here is from genome assembly GCF_003984885.1 of Neopelma chrysocephalum. Classification (NCBI taxonomy): domain Eukaryota; kingdom Metazoa; phylum Chordata; class Aves; order Passeriformes; family Pipridae; genus Neopelma; species Neopelma chrysocephalum. The sequence goes on from NW_020897719.1 coordinate 4,960,119, forward strand.
CTGTTGCCACACTGGCTTAATGGAGAAACAAGCTCTGGCCAGGAATGTGTGACAACAATGTCTGAATCTGAAAGATGGACTGGGATGATACATGGTGAAGCCAACCTTCCCAACATCTAATGAATCCTACTGCATGTATAGACTCATAAGTAAATGTTCAATATATGGGAGAAAACTGGTTGTTTTCTAGCGCATCCTCAACTCTATGTAAACCAGGAGGTGAGCGACTAAAGTAAGATCCAAAATGAGATACCAGATAGTTCTTTCATCCAGTTTTAAATATATGAATACATAAATCAATGTGCATGTTTATGTGTCTGGCTCCAATTAATAAGCACCCGTCCTGTGCCTCAGGCTTCCTGACAAGCATCAGAATTAATAATTTAATACACGGAAGAATGATAATCTTGTGGTTAAGTAATTTGAAAGTTGGATCAGTTCTTGGCTCTGCCATAGATTTCCTATGTGACTGTGGGCAAGTCACTTAATCTTCTTGGCCGAGTACCTCAAAGGTATGTAGGTGCCTGATCCCACCAGTTAGGCGCCACTGCTATCTTCAAAAAAACATTGCTTAGCTGTTCCTTCAGTCGGTAAGTGTCTGATTTCTGTCGTAGGCATAAACAGGGTTTGCTGACGTCATCCCAAAAGTTAATGAGCCTTATTTAAGTTCAAACTCTGGGGTCCCCACTGTGTCACAGCTGAGAAAGCTCACTTTCAGCTCAGGGGACCCCGCAGGGAGGTGCAGAGCACATGCCTGCCTAGCTAGAGAGAAGCAAGCTTTTTTGACTGGAGAAAGCACTGCCTTTTCATAAGGAAGGACTTTGGCTGCTGGCAGCTCCTTTCTCAGCTGGGAAGGTTTTTTCCCATTCATCACTTGTCTAGACTAATTAAATCCTGCACATTCAGTTGTAGCAGGGAATGACAGCATGAGGGAAATTATAGGAAGCACAGAAGGGAAGGGCAGAGGCCCTTAGCCTGGGCCAGGGCAGTACATCCCTGTGCCCCATGGGAGAGGAGCAGCCATGTCTGGGCAGTGTCAGCTTCCCAACGGCAGAGACTGTCTCTTCATCCACTGTCTCTTCACTCACTGTCTCTTTTCTGCTTGGAGCACCCACTGCCCTCCCTTTCCCTTCCTCCAGGTGCTGCTGATTTTCCAAGGGGGAAAGCTGATGTTCATCATTACTGAAAGTCCTCACCTCAGTGGTCTGGTCAGTGCCCTGCTGAGTGCCCAAGGTAGCTGGAGCTGTGATCTGAAACTCCTAGGAGCAATTTAAAGAATCCCCCAAACCTATTTGCCCTTGTGACATATTTGGGAACATTTACCAACTGGATGATAGGAAAAATCATGCATTCCTCTTGTTACCAGTTATTGCCTGAGGGTGGTTTGTGGATCATCTTGGCATTCAGTGGCCAGAGCTGTTGCTCCAATCTTCCTGTTCATCTTTCCCAAAAGACATGGGCATCTGAGCAGCCCTGAGTAAACCCCAGTTAGCTGTGCAAAGGGGGCAGCCATAGGGAGGTACTAACACATTTTGTACCTTCTCATTTTTCTTTGGAGGAAGAATGATGTTTTTAGACTCTTGGGAGCTTTAGACTTTGAGGACTGGATTTAAACAAGTCAGTCAAGTTGTTCAGGCCTTAAGCATGTGTTCTAAGCCAGCCGTAATTCTTCAAAAGAAAGAAAGAGGAGAGATATTTTACATGGCAGGATAGGAGTAAACAGAAAATACAGCATGGAAATTAATTCAGTGGTTTAAGAAATTATTCCAGCTAAAAACTAACTTACTCTGGTAGCTGATTTAAGACATTGCAAACCAATCGAAGTGATATAAACAACTAGATTTTCTATGTGTGCTTTAATGCTTTCCCTAACAATTTATAGCTGCTACATCTCATGACTCATACATGAGAAAATTAAAGATGTCTCAGCACAACTGAAAGCCACTGAGCTACCAAGGCAAGGAGATTTCGAGCTGGTCAGAGTTGTTCCCTGAGGTCAGTGTCATTGCAGATGTGCAGGGCTGTCTCTGGTGCATATGTGGTGGGGGAGGATAGCAGCTTCAGTGGAGAAGAAAGCAGGCCCTAGTGCTTATGTCTGAAAGCACAGAGCTCTCTTTTTGTCTCTTTTGCTGGCACAGCCCCATGGAGTGGGCGGCCTTGCTGCTGCTGCCCACAAGGAAGAGTTCCCAGCAGCGATATGAAGACCTTTCCCAGGAAAGCATTGCCTGTTGTTCCCTGTACAAACAGATGCCAAACAAACCCTGTCTCTCCAAGTAACAATAGCAACTTCATGCTTCAGTCTTGTTTTATTCCTTGTTGTGCAGATGTAGCCTTTCTCTTCCTACTGAAGTGTAGCCAGGGAGGCACAGAAGAATTATGCAGCAAATCTCAGCTGTGCCTGGGAGGGCAAAGGATTCCCCAGCCCTACAGGTCAGGCTCTGCGAGATTTCGGCTGGGATCACAACTCCCTTGGCTATTGAGTAGATTTAATCAAACTGGAATGAAAGCCAGCTCTACGGAGTTCAGAGCAATGCTAAATAGACCAGCATTTCACTAATAAAGTCCTCTAACCCCTCATTATGGGAGGGAAGTTAGTTCAAGGTATCTCCATATCATCGAGGAGCACAGCATAGCAAAAATGAAAATGTGACTTTTAAAGATACCAATCAAGTGCTTGGGGTACACAGATTGCGACATTACATCATCATCATCATCATCATCATGGCTAGGCTTCGCGAATGAAGATTAAGGAAGGCTCTATCCACATTTATTACAGGCACGCTGGTGGCTAATGAGGCCAATACGAGATAGATATATCCGATTGCAAAAGGCACAGCAGAAAGACTCCTTAGATGGTATATTCTGCAAGACACGGTTCTTTCTGCGTTTATTTTTTTTCCTGAGAGTGATCCTCTGTGCGTTCTCAAAGGAGACAGCTGCGTTATAGATGGTGTGTCTCCAGGCCTCCGGATTGGAGGCCAGAGTAGACCAGTGATGATGATCAATATGGCCGAGGGTGAGCTGTTGTTTCAGGGAGTCCTTGTATCTTTTCTTCGGGGCTCCTCTCTTGCGGTAGCCAGCAGCAAGTTCACCATAAAGCAAGATCTTAGGGAGGCAGTGGTCCTTCATCCTTGAGACGTGCCCTGCCCATCACAGCTGTGTTCTCAGCAACATGGCCTCAATACTTGTGACTGCTGCTTGTTCTACAACATTACAGTAGCAAACAAAAAGAGGCAGGAGATACATAAAAATAGCACAATATTTAGAAAATAAACATTTTAGAGAGGAAAGCAATTCTTCTATATCTCTGCTGCACACAGTCTCCAGAAGCAATCTTCTCAGCACCAGTCTGCTGTCATTATAGTTGGTACCTGCCACAAATGCCTTCAGGCAGGATCAGGTTTTGTGTTGTCCTTTTGGGAAGGTTTTTTAAATGGATAATGTGATGAATAGAATATAAAAATGTGCTGGTTAACTCTTTTGCCCTTCAGCCCGATCATCACAAAGGCTGATCTTTTTGACAGTTGAGCCAGCATACAGGCATTGACGAAATAAATAGTGGATGGAGGTTTAGCCAAGAAATCAATCTACTTGTAAGTGGAACACTGACCACAAAATGTGATGGAAAGGCTCCCACAGCTCTTAAAAGTACTCTGAGCTGCAGTGAAGCTTTTTCCTCTTATTGTGTGGTAGAAAGCAACTGTTTTTTTACTGTCCTAGCAACCTGGTCTAGTGGAAAGAAGGCAGGGTGGAACTAGTTGATCTTTAAGGTCACTTCTGACCCAAGCTGTTCTATGTTTCTACGATCATGCATTAGTGTTTAAAAAAACTATACCACCGTTGCTCTCCATGCTGTGTTTTACAGGCACATAAGCACGAAAGACTTTGTGAGCTTAGTCATTATAATACCTAATGATAAGCATTTAGGAATAGTTTATTAATGTCTGGCAGTCATCAGCTTGTAATGAGAGGCAATTTTAATACCTCCACTCCAGAAAATTACTTTTTGATGCTTAATGGACAGAAACATTAACATCCATAATTGAAGGATTTTTTTAAAACATCTTCATTCTACATATTTTACTTCTTTTTTTTTTTAATGTGAATTACTTTTTATTTCTGGTTGAGCACACACACTTTGTAAAGGAAATTAATGGAGGCTTCCTGTTATGAGCCAGACGGATACTTTGAATGGGTATTTTTAAAAATCCACATAATGCTTTTTCATGTATCCTTAATGACATGTACATATGCTTCATGTAGATTTTGCTTGCAGTTATACCACAGAGAAGTGGGGTGATTATATATTTGATATAGCTATTGTTTAATCCCTTTACACAGTTCTTTCAGAAGTTTGTATATACAAATAACTTTAAGCTCCTGTCAGTATGCCTCATAGGAGATCAGGATTGGAAACCAGAGACAAGAGACTAGATACTAGGAAAGAGGGTCAGAGTACCAGTCACAGACAATCCAGTCACTGGTCAACAAAATGTCCTTCATAGCCCCTTAATCATAGTTACTGTTCCCACAAGCATGTGGCTGATTGCACTGCTGTTTAATACACAGCAGCTGAAGAGACTGCATGGCCACCCACCACTGGCTGCATCTTTGTGGAACAAAGCTCACACCCAAACCCTGCAGCCCTGTTTGAGAACGAGGTGTCTTATAGCTGTTGGTACCAATAGTGACTGCTTTCATTCATTCCATGGTCTTAATGCTTACTGTATCCAAGACATATGACTCATTCAGGCTTGTTCATTTAAAGTCCTCTGCTCCATGACCTGTTCCATCCTTGCTGCTCTATGAAGAGAACCCATGAAGTTTGGGCATGCCCCCTCACTCCATCCTCTTACTCTAAACTAAGGCCTGCTCTCTGCTGAATTTTGCAGCTCTGCAATCTTCACTTCATACCATTCTCATCTAATTTTAATGCAGAAGGGAAAAGTAGTTTTCAGAAACACTTCTTACTGCTTTCTCATGCTGTTCAGAGCTTCAACAGTGGTAAATACACATGATGTTTGCATACATAATGTCCTGGAGATATTTCTTACCTGCCTGCGGTGACAAGAGCAGCTGCACTTTTGTTGAAACTTACCCTGTCTGTCTGCTCTCACACGAAGTCCTGGGGCAGGGGTACCATGCTCCTCCCAGACTGACATCCCCAGGAGATCCCTGGATCCCTTCCCCATCAATTATGGCCCACTGCAAAGAAAAGTTCTTTCTGGACTGGTAATGGCTCACTCTATATTTTCTCCTTTGATCCTTTCCTGTAGAGATTGGGTAAAGAAAAGAGGTGAAACCTTCAAAGGAAACAGATCTAGCATGTTTCCTGAACAGGTCTGCAGATAGATGGCTATCTTGAGACTTGCTCTTCTTTTCCACGTGTTGTTCTTTCAAAGCCTCCTGCTCATGAACCAGTAAAAACAAAACAAACAAAACAAACAAACAAACAAAAGCCTATTTACCAATCAGTCAGACAGATATTATTTTCATGGATCCACCCTCAATCTACTGTACTGTGTCACTGTTACATGTGAGGTGCAATAATGCTATTGCCCAACGTACACTTCATTTCAGAACCACATTGATTTTTAAGGCTCTCTATGGCAAATCTGCCAAATTCAGCTGCTTTGCTACATTAGTTCCTTGAATACCTTCAATAGTTTCTGGCGTTGGTACAGGAGATATCACTAGCAATGGCAGAGCAGGGCTGTGGGGAGCTGGACACTCTCCTTTGTTGATGTGTTCATGGAGAATCTACTCATGGGATAAAGAGCTGCAAAAAATATAACTTATTTTTTCATATTTATCCCAAGAAATTGTCAGAGAACACTAGGCCAATGAAAAATTATTAGTTAGTATTATTGTTTACTTTGATTGAACACCAGGTATCTACTGGACCCGCGCCCAGTCCCTCTGGAGGGGAGGGGAGGGTGGAAGGGGGAAAAGAAGGGAAAAACCCTACGGACTCGAAGCTGCTAAGAAAGGGTGTTTATATTTACGCAAAGAGGGAAGATACTATAAACACTATACACACAGAGAAGAACTAAAAATAAAGATACTTCCCCACAACCGACGCTCTTCTCCCCCGAAGGAACCGCCTGACTGCTCCGCTCAGCTACCTGGAAGAGAAGGGGCCACTTGCTTCCTTCTCCTCTATTTTATATCTGAGCTGACGTAACATGGTATGGAATACCTTATTGCTAAAATACACATCAAATGACCTGTCCTATTTCCGTTTCCTTCTCAAGGAGAGTAACAAACCCATTACAGTTAGTGATATTAGGAATATGGAAATCAGAAAACACACCACCATTTTCTACAAATACCCAGGAAAAGGGAAATGCTTAAAATACTGATCATATATTTGTAATTTCAGAAGAGGATCTTCTAGATGCAAGCTCTCACACTGTAGTTTTACAAATGTTCTCATGAGATTTTTTTTCATCTTGTGTTTACTTGCATATTTATAGGTCATAAATGGAGTTGACTTCCTATGAGTTTTGATTTTGTCAATTCTCAATAGACATCACAGCTTCTGGTATAACATCAACATTATCATAGTTTACATGCAATTATTCTCACAGTAGGTTCTAGTTAATTAATTCCTGAGAAGCTAATATTGTCAACAAGACTTTGATTTTTAATGATATCATTAGAAAGAATCTTTTTATTTTTCTGTTTGTTATTTCTCCAGTGGCATATTTCACAGTACTAACTCCTTTACTTCAGTTGCCCTGAGTTTCATCTGTGCTAGGATGGTACAAACTCAACTCTTCTTGAGCAAACATCCCACTTTTGGTATAATAAGGTTCAAGTATGTCACTGATAATTATTATAAGTTTTCCAGCACCTCAAGATCTTGAATAAAAAAAATAAGTATGTTGGCTGCCTTTCTTAGGGCACACAGTCTCCCTCAGCTTCCCTTTATAACCCTAGGGAGGTAGCCAGTCACCCATGTGGGGTCCCACCTAACTTCAGCAATGAGCACAAGCTCCAAGATAAGCCCTGCATGTGATGAACAGAAGTGAGGGTGATCAGCCTGTCTCAGGGCTAAATGGCTCACTGAAGCCTGGCTGGCTAGCTTCCCACACATGGTGTTGGTAATAGAGGCACCTGAGTTCAGGTGGAGTAAATATGGCCATGGCACGTAAATCCTTTATTGATGAAAATAGCGTCATGAAACATAAAGCCAAACTTAGGTATATTCCCTCCTGTTCTGCTATGCTCTATGGAAATACCCATTTTAGTTCATGTTTGCTAGAAGGCTGAGTGTGGTGAGAGCACTGACCAGAAGCCACTAGGTTATCACATCGCAGCAAAGACTTTCTGGAAGATGCAAAGTAGGGAAATAAACCGTGTTAACTGAGTTCATGCTCTCTGTGACCCCATGTTCCTGATAGATTGCTCAGTACTTCTAGCACCTTCTAGCTTCTAATCAGTACTGATTAGAAAAAGACCAGGTCAGCAATTATGCTGTTCCTATATAAAAAAAATCATGTTTTCCTACCTCCTGGAATCAATAAACCCAAAAGCAAAAGCAGTGGTAGAAAAGTTAATGATAAATTAATCATGTCTGGAAGAAATGGAGAGGGGTGCACAAGGAGCTGGGAAGGGACAGCCAGGGCAGCTGACCCCAAACTGATCAAAAGGATATCCCTTATGACATCATGCTCAGTATATAAAGTTGGGAGAAGATGAAGGAAGTGGGGAACATTCAGAGAGATGGCTTTCTCTTTCCTAGTCACCATTACCCATGATGGAACTCTGCTCTCCTGGGTATGGCTGAACACCTGCCTGCCCATGAGAAGTGGTGAATGAATCCCTTGTTTTGTTTTGCTTGTGTGTGCGGCTTTTGCTTTTCTTGTTTAAACTGTTTTTATCTCAATCCACGAGGTTTCTCAATTTGACTCTTTGGATTCCCCCACCACTCACTATTAGGGAGTGAGCAAACGGCTGTGTGGGACTTTGTTGCTGGCCGGGGTTAAACCACATTTGTCTACTGGAGTAAAAAATATTACCTGAAAAAATACTCTGCTTGGTTATCTTTTGCTTCCAAAAATGCCAGAAAGCTCTCAGGATCTTCTGTGTTACTGATGTTAGGAAATCTTTCTATCTATGTCACCTATAATCAAAGCAAAACAGCCATAAAGGCTCTTAAACTCCAGCAAAATTCACAAGAAGGCAGGGCAGGGATACACAGGACTTCATTCCATCCACACCTATTCTGTCACAGATGACTACATCACTGTTAGGAAATTAGAAAGCTCCAATTCAAAAGACAGCTATTGTACTTTGAGTAACATTAATACATTTATTTAATTGTAATTTACTTTTCATTCATAAAAAGGACAAAGCACAGTCCTGCTCTACTCATTTGGAAAAAAAAAAAAAAGATAAAAAGTAACTAAAAAACCAGTTCAATATTCATCAGTATCAAATAATAGTAATATCAATTCTCCTGAAATATAAAGAAACAACAAATATGTCTATCTATATAAACTTTAATTAAGAACTTTGCATTTTAAAGCAGATGATACACTAGTTAGTTTTTCTTGACAACAATTTGAAACTGAAGGTCCCAGTCAAATTTACACAATTATGTGAAACAGAAAAATCTCCAACTATCTGATCAGTATGTGACACCTACCTCATCTGTGTTGCTGATTTAAAAAAAAGAAGTGGCTTTCCTTTCCAGGTCATTTCCATGCAAAAATGAAAGAGTTTTGCTTCTTACACCATGTATTAGAAAAGTAAAAGGCAATCATGCATTTGGCAAAAGATTTAGTTGTGGTTGTAGATTATACAAAAATGAGTCATACTGCAAAAAAACAAACCCAAATGAAACACCATAAACCACATTTTTTTTACAGAAGGCTTACAGCATATTAGTTTCTTATGTATGAAGACAGCTCATTTCTCTTTCAAATAATTATACAATTTATGAAACTCAGTAGTGTTTGACACTTTGACATTCCTTTATAGGGAAGTTACCACTTTCACGCATTTAAAAAATTTTCATCTTGTAACAAATAGTTAAAATTAAACTAAAACAGTATTATTGATATTTCTTAATGAAGACTCTACGCTTTTACATGTAAATATACAGTACAAAATTATAGAAATAAAAGAAAAGGGTGTAAATTATTAATAGACCTATCCTTGCTTCATGTAAATATTATTATTACAGACCCCTACAGTATCAGTTCTAAAAAGATAAAATCTATTTCTAAGTAGCTAGCAAGGTTGTGCTAATAAAATATGATTCAAAGCTTATAATTCTTGAAGCATCAGACATTGCACTATTACTTGAGCCAGCTGATTCAATATCACGGTGTTTCTTCACCATTCACACTTCAAACTAATTCCCATCACACCATGGAAAGTGAAAGGAATGTGCATTTCTTTAGCAACTTAAAAAAACCCAAACAAACCAACAAAGAAACCCAACACTGAAACACTCTAGACACAGTCAGAACAAAAACATTCTCTATCTCTAAGAGTTCCCATTTTGCAAAGGCCATAGTAAACATTTAGCTTTGACTAACAGCTGGGATCTGACTTTCACGTACTAACACACAGTTGGATCATTCAGTACTCTATGAAATAGAGAAATGGTCTCAGAACTTTAAAACTCTTATTTACAACACTATGAACATTAGAATAATATCAAGTTCTTGAAAAAGCATATAGTTCTCCCAAATGTACGCCTTCAATACAGGAAGGTAACACCTGGCATCTGCAGCATAAAAATGTAAATATAATAATTTTTTTACTGTGCTACTCTGTTTCTGCCATTTATTGTATATCTTTTTCTTTTTTATATTTTAAATCTTTTCACTTTAAAAAATAACATATGTTTCCTACCATTTCATGGTCCACTTGGCTGATCTTAGCATGGACTTCATCTCCAAACTCATAAGTGTTATATTGCTACCTTAATAATAGTAGTAATAGGACTAAATAAAAACAAATACATTACGCTGCTTCCCTGAAAGCTGACATTTGACTCCTCAAATCAGCAACAATGATCATAATAGATTTTGTCAATTGAATTCTTTTAAGAAAAGAATATGGTAAAACTTGTGCCAGTGAAGCGCAGGTCAATTCCTTTAAGCTGAGCATGCTATCCATGTCTCGGGTGTTCTGAACATATTTAAAATGAAAAAACCTTATCACTGACTTTTATTTCAAGTCCTTCAAATTCTATCCAATAGCCTCAAGAAATACACCTCTAAATAATGAAATGTTTTTGCTTTGACTGTCTCTCTAAAAACCAGTAATCCCAATAAATGATGATGGGGCCATTCAAAAATATGCAGTACACAAAACATATAGGATAGTACAGACAGACGTAGTACTCTTACATTTATCACATACAATCAACATTTCAATCTCTATTATATTTCACAATTTGTTATTCAAGTTAAAGCACCTACGTATGGTGATTTTACTTTCACTGTACAGCCTATGTTATTGGGTTTTAACACTGTAACTTGCCCCGTTGGACCAAATCATGCAACTGTCACAGATCAGCATAAGTGTTTTTTATAAGGCATATTGGAACAAGTTAAAAATATTTCTTAGCCGTTCAAAAGTTGATTTACTTCATGAAGGAGTTCCTGGATGCCTCAGTCCTCTTAAAGTTCATAGGAAATCGGTAGGGTAATTCATTTTAAAGTGTAATTTATTTGGCTTAGGATGGTGCCACAGGAATCAAAAAGAGTTGCAGTCCTCATCTTCAAAGGGAGTCCTTTGTGCTAGGCAGAGGACAAGATAAATCCAGCTACATTCAGAATCCTGAGCAGCCAAGGACACCCAGGGCAGGCACCACCAGGACCAGGAGCAGAGTGGGTACTCCAACAGCGGCACCTGTGCATCAAACAGATAACAACATGGTATTGGTCTTACTTCAGCACTACTTACAGTGGGGGGAATAATCCTGGATGTGAGCAAGTCCACAAGGTATGGAGGCTGGAAAGCCAGCTGGCATATCTCAGGAATGCCCCTACCTGTATGGATAATTTGAAACAGACAAGGAGACTTGCTACAATACAGAGAAGGATCCACTCTTTTGTTCTGCAAGAGCTGTTCATGCAGTGTGTTTATACAAGAAACAAGGCCATTCAGTGCACATCAGTGTATTTTGATTTGGCCAGTCCAACAAGCCAGGAGGTTATTATACCAGAAGGTAAAAGGTCAAAATAAATATTTTAGCATGTTAAAACAAAATTAATGGGTTCTTTGAAATGTGATGAAGCAAAGAGACACCTTTGGAAATGTTAATGTTCATATGAAAAGCAATAATCTGAGAGATGTCAAAGAGCCTGGTCTGTTTGTTTACCTGCCAGATTACAAAGTCCAGATGGCTGACTTCTACCAGTGTGGCATTTACGTCTGTTAAAGTCACAAGGGTCTTTCTTAAACAAATATTTTAAGACAGAAAATATTAATCTAAGGTTTACCAACTTTACATGACTCACTCTGGTAAACAAGCATAAGAATTGCTGTTGTTAAGTGGCTTGTGTTGCCATGGTTCAGCTCCTGGTTAAAAAGCATCTATATGAAAAAATAACAAAGCCAAACTGTGCCTGGCTGTCAGTCTTGGAGACAGGCCAAAGGAGATGGAGAACAGGCTATTCTTTCATTCCAGAGAGGGCTTGTCTGTATCAGGATGGTAGATAGGCAGTGGTGAACCCAACTTACTGCTCATCTTGCTGTTGAACACAAAGAACAGAAATGCTTGTAGCTGGTGGTGACAGTCCTAAGGAGTTGCTGTAACAGTCCCATTGGACAGCTTTCCAGCAAATGCTGAGTGAAGAAAAACCATACTGAAAAGGTAACACACAAACCAAACAGCACAGGTTTCAGCAGGCAGCCCTGTTTTACCTAATGACAATTTTCAAGTGTTCTTTCATAGAATTAGGTCCCAAAACAGCAGTCACATTTTCTTTCAGACCTCTTGCAAGAACAAATAAAGCACATCGTCTGGTCCAGCATCATGTAGGCTCCTAGAAAGACAGATCTGTAGGTTTTCCATGTCTGACTGAGAAGTTTCAGCACCTTTCAGGTTAAATAAAGAGCTTAATTCTTAATTTCGTGTCTATCTTATACCTCCTATTAATAGGGTGCTTTCTTGATTTTAAGTTAGCAAAACAAGATCTTGAGGTTGAAGAAACATGTGGGTTTCAAGTGAGAATTGTCCAAATAAACATCTGGAGGTTACCTTCAAGTATTTAATTCTTACAGTATTTCCTATCCACAAAAAAGAGAAGGTAAGGAAACCAGATGGAAATGAAATTGATTGATAACCAAAAACAGTGTGTGCCCTCCCTGTCCAAGGAGCAGATGTATGCCAGTATGCTTATGAGGTGACCAAATACCATACAACAGGATGTGCCTAGAAGTGTTCATAGAGACTCATGTACAGCTTGTCCCCTAGCAAATCACCTAACAAAAAGGGGACCATAAGCCACTTGCATACAGAAGGCCTGACTTGTTTACAGTTGGCTTTCCCTAGTGAATTTAAGTGCTATTAGAAAGGCAGATATGAAAGGCAGTGTCTCCTGACCCATGGGAGAAGCTCTCTGCAGATGCCATCAGGGATATATTCAGAAGACAGCCTTTAAGACCAAGACAGCTATTTCCCTTTCTGTTTCTTCCACAAAAGGTGAAAACAAGTATTTCTATGTGATCCTGGTTTCTCCATTGTCCCACCAGGGACAATCATTATCACAGCCCACATCATATGCCATGAAGCCAGAATTGTAGAGCTTTTCCCACAGTATAATTTCAGCTATACTCCTCTTATTGTCCCCCTTCTTTCTATGTTCACTACCCTACTCCTCCTGACTCTGGTCCTCTCTCAAACCAAGTCTTTCTGCTGCTCCATGCTCCTCCCTGTCCCCTATTGCCACCTATTTCCAATCCTTTTCTCTTTCTTCTGATATCTCAAAATTCATCTCTGTACCCATTGCCACCCTTTCTCCTACTGCTGTAGATGCTTTCTGAAGTCAAGATTTCTACCTAAGTCCTTTGCGGTATCCAAGCACTCAGAAAAATAAAATGAGAATCCTACTAATCCTTCCTCATCAGCTCCATTCACTTGTGAAAAGTACATTTCTAAAAACAGTACCTTTTTCCATAGGAAGCAGTATATCCACCTCAGTGAAAGACAAAATGAAGGAAATATCAGAGAATATTGGAAATGTTGCTTTTTAAGTATCCATAAACTGAGGAGTTCTATGCTTAAAATTAACACAAATGTTATGTCCAAATATATTTTCATACATAACAACTACACATTCTGGCAACTGTGAAAGTACAGTGGTATATTTATCTGCACTTTTTAGTGATTTATGAGGCACATTAATCTTTTCTGTAGTTTTTATTCCTAAATATAAGTAGCGGTTTTTAATTAATAAACAGCCATCGGAAAAAAAATAAGTTTCAGATTTCATGTTTAAGAATATCCACAGAAAATGTATTCTGCTTTTGTCAGACTAGGATAATGCAGTCAGAAAGACACAAGTAAATATTCTGGATGCTTCTAAGGGAGGAAAATATGAAAAAAAGGTTGCTGAGTGAAGTTGAATGATGAGCAAGTATAAAGAAACTTTTATTTTCCTGTTGCTATTGTACAAAAAGAAAGGAATAATAAACCTTCCCTCTGAGATGTTCTCGCTGGCTCCAGAATTAATAGTTAGCAATTCACCTGATTACAGTGGTTCCTTACAAGGTATAGGCACTGTTGCAGAGATATATTTATCAGCTTTCTGCAATGAAGCAAGTCCTACCCTTAGACAGCACATTAACAGAATATTAGGAGGATAAATGCACATTAAACAGATCATGTCTTCTTTTTTCTCTTGTTAGATTACTGACCCACATGTCAGGATTCATATTTTACTGGAAACACCACTCACCACTGCATGACAGCCAGTACACTCCTGCAGCTCATGAATGGAAGTTCATAAAAGTTTTGCCTGAGAACAGATTATAAAATTTAATTCTGTGCATTAATGAAATTGTGATGTCAGTTTTAACAATTTTTAAAAACTAGAGAAACACCAGATAAAGACTTAATGGACGTGTACAAATAAACATGTGGATGTAAATTAAAACATGAGGACTATTAAGCTCCCTCTCAAGTCTGGCCAGTTATGAGCTGGATATATTTAGCGCTTAAAGATTCTTTCTCTCCTCAGTGTTATAATGTCTGATCTCTCCTCTCAACCAGCATCTTGTGGATCCAGTGTGCAAGCAGTTGCAAACTACAGCCATCAAAGTCAAGGTCAAAACCCAATCAGTATCACACCTAATGACCACTCTAACACACCACATGTGAACTTCATATCAAGAATTCTTTCAAATAAACAATGAAATACACACCTTAAATTTGCGACTTTTTTCCAACAGCCCCAAGGAAAAATTGTGAAATCTTGCACAGGCTTTACTACTGCCTAGTATACAGTTCCTGCAGTTGGTATTTTTAAGTTTAGGACTAAGCTATCTACAGAAACATATAGTCAGAATGTAGCTTAATATCAAATAAAATTTCTATGGGATGCATGCAGTTAACCTAAATTTTTTCCTGTCTCCTCAGGAGCCTTTCTTATGAGTGGTTGTTTATCTGTCTGAGTAAATGAAGAGAACAAATGCTGGATGGGTTTTCCTTCAGCAAGATCTTTATGTATCACAGGAACTCCTGGTAAAGTCCCACTGATCCACAGCTTTCTATTTGTATTTTAAATTCTGCGTTGCCATCTCAATCACATAATGTCTAGGATGAAATCTTTTATACTTCTCAAAGGAGATCCTAAATTTTATTGACATCTTGAACAGCATGCAACAATTTTCCTATTATACTCAAATGAAATGAGATCAATTTAATGCCTAAATGAAACAGGCATCAAAACAGATCAGACTTTGATGTATTTCCCAAGCCTTTGTCACAATTTGTTATGTCATTATTATTTTTAAATGTAACTTATATTTATATAAGTATATAGGATATTTTATATGATATTTTTGGCCCGTTTCCCAACATCAGTGGTTTTTTATACTGCATTGTGAAAAAAAAAAAGTAGAGATCTGTTTAAAAATCTTACTTTCATCAGATCTGTGCTCCAGGAAATTAGTTACTGGTCATCTGTGAAGCTGTCATATGTGAACAACTTCTCTTTTTCAGTGGCAAAGTGTTTGCTCTGCCAACATATACAAACTACAGGCTAATCGTGAGATGATCCTGTTGTGGCAAAACTCTTTCTCTGCTTTTGCTGTCAAGAAAGATTGTTGAAGAATTGATTTGTATTAGATGATATCAGTTTTGCTAGTTTCCAGCTACAGAACATCAAGGAGGGGTGTTTACATGACTGTTCTAGTTTGAGGAGGAGTGTGTTTTTAAAGTAAGTATCTCAGCCATCCCCTTTATTGGGATCTATTTTGAACTGTGAAGCTACCCTGTGCGGGAACCACAATAGAGGTAGTGCAAAGTAAAACCTAACATCAGCATATCGTGCGCAGCTGGATCTGCAATGCCACTACTTCTGTCTACAGATACACTCCTCACATGCTGTTCAGGTAGATGCAGACTGACCATCTAAATGATGCAGTCACTGCAACACATTTTTTCATTATACGTTTAGTAAGAGTAAGGAAAAGAGAAAGTTTTCTTTCCAGGACTGGTATTTTATATAATTTATAAAAGATTTAAATTTGTAATGTAAATTCTGTAACTTGCTAAGAAACGAGTCTGTTTGGTGGTACAACCACCCCCATCCCCCTCCTTGGGCCACACTCAGAAACACTCCTTAGGCCTCAGCTTTGATGAACAGCACCTGGGCTAAGCTCCTCCTGAGCTTATCAGAAACACTGTCTGCTCCCAGGTACTTATGTTGTCTAACGAGCTCCTGTTTTTAATGAACAGACTTGGAAACTTGTAACAACCAAAGTGGGACAACATTTTTTTTACTGAACTTTCAAAGAAAGTTACCAACCCCAACTGCAGCCAGAATGGAAAATTACTATAACTGAAGCCAACGGCCTTGCAATCCCATAAACAGCACTCCTAAGTGAGATCCTTTGAGCTCTCCTGGACCACAGTGGGCTGTGACCAGCAATCTCCCTCTCAGTGAGAGACCTCTTAGAGCCAGCAAACTCAAATGTACTATGCTCGGAGGACCACTGCCAAACACTAAAAACAGAGCCGGGGCTGACATCAACACTCCCTTCACCTGCTGAGACGATGCAAAGGCATTTGATGTGAGTACTTCACTGAACTCGAAGTGTATTTATTCACAGATATATACCTTGTACATGCTCCTTTAGGTCTGTGTGCGTAGAAGTGTGATATGCTGTAGCAAATGTATTGTGAATGTTGCTCTCTTAGATTCTTAAGTACATTAGGTTTGTAATTTTGTTAGGCCTGTGAGTTACTGTTATACTAAATATTATAAAATCTTCTGTTAAATTGTTTAAATTAGGCTATCGATTCAGTGCTGCTAAGTTTAAGAGCTGTTAAGACCTTTAGGCCTAAACCACTGGTCTAATCTGGGGCTAAGTTTGGCAAGGGGGTACACGTGGAACCTTGTGATGCAACAGGAGGGTCTCCCTTATTCCTTTTTATCCTTACCCTTTCCCATCTTTACCTTTTTCCATTCTCAGCCTCCACGTAGATCATTATACACTGATTTTAGTTTTAGATTGACTGATTTGAGATTTTAGTCTGATTTTTCTTTGTGGGCTTCAACCATCTAGTAAGGAGAAGAGTGAACCTTGCCAACGAACTTTGTTGCACTTTCACTTTTATATTAAACCTGTTTTTGTCAATATCTTTGCTGGTGATTCTTTGACCGACCTAAAACACTCATTCATGACAGTCTGCCTTTGTATCTGTTTTGCAAAACAGATTTGTTTTTTTCTGAAAGAATGACCAAACTCCTATCCATTTTCCTGTATATAGTATTATTGTCTTGGTACAGAATCCAAAGACCCACATTCTTCAGAGTTGTCTTTTATCTCTCCTTTTTACTTTAAGAAATGTAACTGCAAAGCCTTCTCATATTCTGTTTCTCCTTACTTCTGCAAAAAAGTAGGCCAACTGAAAAAAAGAGAAGGGATTTCTGCCTGTTTCATTTCTTGGTTTCTTTATCAACTATTAGGCTTCATTAGTATCTGTTTCCCAGTGGTTTTGTATTTAATCAGGTAGAACACAAAAACAGAAAGGGGGGGGGATAAAATTTCTTCAGGTTCAACTGAATTGCATAAAAGAAAGATGTGGGTTTGTAGTTCTTTCAACTGGCTTCTAAAAAGAAATTTCTCTTGTCCCAGCTGGAAATACTATCTTCATGAAAACTACTGCAAAAGAAATAGGTAGTATCAACTGACATGATTTAAATTCTGCTATCCCTATTCATGGTAAATGGAAAATAACTGAACTAATTAGATTATGCTTATCCTGCATCACTGGCATCAGTTGCATCACTGGCATCATTACTAAATCACAGGTCCAACTTTCACTTGTCTAGGAATACCTTTGTTTGTGCATGAGGAAATTTTCCTCATGCCTGTGCCATTAGCCTTTCAAGAAAGGTGCGTTGGAGTGATTCACAACCCTATGAATTAATGTTTTTGCAGAAGAGTAGATGTATGGGATGGAAAAAAAGCTGTCTATCCATTTGCCCATGCTCTGTGCTGTGTTATGGTTTGCCGTGCATTTGCGGAACAGCTTTACAACTATTATAAGAAAAGCGTATTTGAAGTGCTGCTGATGGTCTGGGTGGTGTTAGACTAACACCCCATGGTGTTAGTCTGCCTTCTCCTACTTGAAAATCCAAAACCAAGAAAACGTTTGGTTTTGTTCTACCAATGGCAACTCGCATGTTGCCAGTGTTGGCAGGCAGGAGCTGTGGCTTCTCTACCACGGACACAGTGCCGAAAGATTCTCCCTGCCACAGACTTGGGCTGCCAAAATGAAAAGATGACTTGGACTCTGAGGAAAATCAGAGAATTTTCAGTAAGTGGGTTATCACTTAACTGTCAATAAACATAGTTTACTTCTCAGATACCTCTTCCCCTTCATACATAATAATAGCCATTAAAGAATCTTTTGCAAGGATTGTTAAGTGGAAGACCACCAGTATTTTTTTTTTAAATGTACTCTTTTAAAGCTGTACATGCAACAAATAATAGCAAGTGGAGGATCTCCTGAGACCCAGGCAATAGTTGCAGTTGTACTTCACAAGAATTTTGTGAGTTTACCCAGTTACTACAGAAGTAGTAACAGCCATTGTAACTGAGTGCAAACACTTCTTTTAACGGTTGATAAAACTTTTTACCTTCATACTGTGTAATGTCAGAAAAAGATTTGAAATAACCCATCATGGGTTCTATTATTATAGAAAATCATAACTTAGAAGCCCCATTAAAGACAAAATCTTCTCCTGTGGAAATAAATGAGGGAAATAGTTTTTTACAGATAATATCTAAATGAGCCAGCAAGTGCCTAAACTCAGGCAGCTGTTCATGAGTGACTTTTCACTTTTTTCTGTTCATCAATTTTAGAAAATAATGCTGAGCTACAGAATTTAAGCACAGAAAGGATCACTATGTCTTTTAATATAGCCTATATAATCTAAATATTGCCTCACACACAATACAGTTTAAATAGCTTTTTATTTAGTTTCTTCTATACTGAGCCCAGGAAGATGGATCTCTGGCACATGGTGTGACTCTTGGGAATGGTCCTGTGCAGGGCCAGGAGTTGGACTCGATGATCCTCATGGGTCCCTTCCAACTCGGGATATTCTGCGAATCTGTGATTTTTCTAAAACACTTCTTCTAAAATGGCTTGCACCCTTGGTTTAGAAGAAGTTGAAAACCAAAAAATCAAGTAGATTTTCATGCTTCTGCAGGGGAAATTTTCAAACTGATCTTCTGTTAGAATTTCTCTACTTCAGCTACTCTGTAGCTAGAGCCAACTGAAACATTCACATGAACTCAGATGAAGGATCCTTCTGACGCTTCCTACTTTGACAGAAACAATATTCTTTCTTCCCTTCCCACTAGCTTAATACAACTATGTTGAACAGGCACAGAAGACAGACGAGATAGCATTCTTTCAGTACCTACTTCTAAGAAATCTGTTGTTAGCTCTCTAACTCTTGCTTCTCTGAACAGAATTTGGAATATGATGAAAGTAAAATATATGGCATTATCTTTAAAGGCAAGAATATTTTGACATTGAAGCCCTTTGAGTTTTCTGAAATGAGCATGAAGTATTTCAGTATGTAATTAGGTACTATTTGATATATCTAAATATATATCTATATAAATAAAAGAAGGCAAAAATATAAGTATCAGCTATGGTCACTGTCACTTAAAAGATAAGTTCAAGTTAGCAAGTATGTGATTTCATCTACTCTTCATATCTGTAGCAACAAATAAATCTACTTATACATGAATACAAACCTGCCAAATAATCACAGTACAAAATGTACTTCTAATGAAACATTTATCATTTAATCTACTGTCAGTAGATTCAAAGTTTGGAAGTTACACAGTTTGTAGGAGCACAAAATGCCTGGTTGTACCCAGCTGTACCTCTGGGGCTGTCTACTCTGACATCTCACTCCTATCAGGACTGTCGTCAACACTGGATGTCATCAGCCATAGCTTTGTCTAGCTCAGTCATGGAAATCACCAAACACAAAAACTGCACAGCCTCTCTGGGTAACCTGCTACAGTGCTGCACTAGTCCCTGGAGGGAGTTTTTAAACTGCAATTTCTGGTTACTGCACCACATTCCCTATATTGTATCATCTGCCATTACCAAGACTTTGGCTTCATCACCTTTGTAACCACTCTTTTTATAGCTATGTGCTTCTGTAAGATTGCCCCTCTCCACCATGCTAAACTTTTGTGTTTATTAAAGGAACTAGACTCTTTGATATTTTCTAATACTAAACTAAAAAGCTGTGCACCTCCCTTACTACCAAAGAGCACTTATGAAGTCCCTTGGACTTTGCCACTGAAGGAACTGGAAAACTATCACTGCTGCCTTTGTCAGAGAATCATTGGGTTTTGTTTTCTTAAGAGAGAGGTTTTGTCAAAAGGTGTGTTACAGCAGATGTCTAACCTAGGTCTTCTGAATCACTCTCCTTGCTAAGGAAAGGACTCCGGTTAGGTTAGGTGCATAAAACTGAAAGGTACGTGTACACCACCACTCCAAGGCACCCAACAAAAGCAAGACAGATTGTTAACTGCTGAACTGAAAAATACTACAAGGATATGAACAAGGCAGTTTAATGTCTTGCTAG
Source organism: Neopelma chrysocephalum (assembly GCF_003984885.1). NCBI lineage: Eukaryota > Metazoa > Chordata > Aves > Passeriformes > Pipridae > Neopelma > Neopelma chrysocephalum. The sequence continues at coordinate 4,980,440 of NW_020897719.1, forward strand.
TGAAAATTAAAACACCTAAGAACTATCATGACTAGAAAGTGTTCCCTTCTTCATTCCTTCATCCCATGTCTGCAATCCCCTCTAGATTATTAAGGGGAAAAAAATTAATGAGTTTTCCAAAGAGTAATTTAAATCACTCTAAACCCTTCTTAGCTGGCTTTGATTTCTCAAAGCAATTAAAAATACTGTATAAATAGAGTTCAGTTGTTAAATGTCCTACCAAGAGGTGAAAGCAGAATATGCATTTGTATTAAATTAAATCATTATTGCAACAAAGGGATTATTCTATTGAAGCAAAAAAACTAATATTGTCATTCAGTCTATGAGCTATGTGATTTTTTCTGTAATATTCTTTTTTGGTATGTTGCTATATTTAAGCATAGGAGAGTTAAATAACGCTCTTTTGGATTTTTCCATCTTCTTCTAATGACAGAATACAATGAATATAAAATAGCAAGTATTTTGTTTCATAAAAGGGAAGGAGTATAGTGTTCCTGTGTTGGCGTAATAAAAAACCTGAAAGTACCTGTATGATGTATCTCAAACACTGGATAAATTAATTGGAAAGTATAGTTCAGCCAAACTGAACCTGAATGTCAAACCTTTAGCTGAAACACTGGCAATCAAAAGCTTTCTAAAGTTTTAAAAAAAAGTATTTCAGACTTCACAGTGAACCAAAATTTAGTTTTCATCTTCTCCTTAAACATTTTAAAAGTCATGATTGTTTGGCAGGTAACATCTAAACTGCTGAAAACAGTAAAGAAAGTATTTAAGGCTTTTGGAAGTAGCACTAATCGTTTGTCCATTGGCTAAATATTATTCAGGCATTTCACAGTACACTTTCTTGAAGCTGAAGTATAAGGTCAGCTGCAACGAGTCTGACCAAAGACCTGTTGAGCTCAATTCCAACAGTGGTCTGTAATGGATGCAGTGAAAAGGAAAAAAATCATGGCATGCAGAATTTGATTTTCTTTTCATATTTTTTTCCACTGTGTCGGATTAGCTCCTGAGCTACCTTGTAGCTTCTGTTCAGTAGCTCCTGAGTCAAAGGCTCAGGACTATAGGGCATAGTTTTAAGTAAGAGCTGATAAACCAGCCTTTTTTTATAAATTTGTCCCCCCAAATGTCCTGTTACAGGAAGTTCCACAATTTAAATCTGTGTCATGTAGAAGAGTATTTGATAGTTTTCAATCTGCCTGCTAATTTTACTAGATTACAGTCATAATGTGAAGGAAAGTGAATAATCTTTTCCTACTTACCTCTTCCTATTGTTCATGACTGCCTTACTAGCCATCCTTACTCCAGCTGAAGACTCCTTGCCTTTTTCACATGGCTCACCCAGAATTCCCTCCAGAACTGCATTACCCTCACAGTGTCTCTACTGTCTGAGATCCAACAAGAATGTGTCTTCCATGACAGTCACAACTTTCTATAGCATTCTTGCAAGCTTGGAGATAGCCAGCAAAATCTCCAACAGGTAACAAGTTGCATGTAACAAGGTGTATGCAGTTGCCATAGAATTTGGTGGGTTTTTGCTAATGTTAAAAGGCACTGCAGAGTTCTCCTGATTTCAACTGACCATGCAATAGCCATTGATAAGGATTTTGCAGGCAGTTCCCAAGCTCACACAGACAGACATGTGGCCTGTCAGACAGAAGATAAAAGCAGGAGGAAGGTACACAATCTTTTTAAAGACATTAGCCTTTTTTTTTCTGTTTTCTGATGTATAGGAACTACAGATTCCTGTCTTGTCAGTATTCTCTAATAAAGAGTAACCTATTCTGCTATTGTTTTTGTGATACTGTTTTCTTATAAGCCTCTGTTGTGTTCTAAATCCATGTATGTACACATCCAATTTCTAGCTATAGGGCCTGTCAACCATCACAGCACAGTTTACTTACATGCATTAGGGCTAAAAATGAAATTTTACTGTATTCAAACTTTCTGTATCCAGGCTTTCCATTATAAATAAACATAAATGACAAAATAAACACCATTGGGATTATCACAGGATAATGCAGACTAAGAAAACATAACTAGATATGAAAACATTTCCACAATCTGTCCAACTGTTGAGTTCAAACAGAAGAAAAAGAGAAAAAATTGAAATTAAGGAGAATATGGCTTTTCAAGAAAATGCTTGTTATAACACCAAATATGCTGTAATGAATGGAATTGTCAAGCCTTATTCATCAAAGTAAGGCTTGGAAGGAGGCAGTACCGATAAATCACAACTGTGATAAAATGGAATGTGACAATGAAGGAAAATCAGGAGAAAAACAAGAGAACAAAGTATGTTGATTTAGGCAGATTTAGGTACCAGGTTAGAGGGTATTCTGAGTATTTTCTCCCTAATTTTCTACATAATTTTTGAGTAATGAGACAACATCAAATGCATTGTGAAATTACTGTTCTTTTAGAGAAGATGCTCTTTTGGAAATGTACTTTTAGTTTAGTAGAAACTTTTTGCTGCATTCTGGTCACAGTTGCATAAAAAGATCCAAGATGATTAACAGAGAACTGTCACGCCAGTTAGACAGATGATTGTTTTCATCAGTATTTATGATTTTACCTGTATTCTCCTCCTCTTATACAACTGCCTTTGCAACAGATGGACATTTTCAAGTCATATTTGATTATGTCACACGAAAAGTGAATGATCACCTGACTCACTTGATACTAAGGAAAGCAGTAAACATTTATGTCCCCTTCAAATACTAACTGAAAAAATTAAAAGATAAAATGATTTAAATAATTGTATAATTTACTAAAGGCAAAAATTTTGCATTGTCCTTTGAAAAAGCTATTATTCAAGATAAATACTTTTTCAGGATCCTAAAACACGCCTCTGGCAAATGAAATTCATATGTGTATATATATGTGTGCAGTGAATACAAGAAGCCATAATTCTGCACTCCTGCTATAAGCATATACAATACATAAATTATTCTTTGTCCATGTCACTATTTAAACTGAGACATTACCCTGATTTCATCTTTGAAGATTAAGGTGTATGGTATTTTCCTTTTTTTTCCCAATTTTTTCCCAAATGAGAAGTAACCACCCCCTCTCTCCCTCCCTGGATGAAATTTTAAAATTTGAGAGCTTGATTGTGTTTTTCCTTACTTTGCCATAAATTAATTGCACTGAGGCCAGTGTAGTAACACAAGTGAAGTAAAAAAGAAACAAGAACCATATGGTTTTAGTTTCTACTGATTGCAAGATTGCCTTGATTATGCTAATATTAGTAATATGGAAAAGTACTGCAATCTGAAAAGCATGCAAAACACAAAAATACCCCTCAGCCTTTAATATATTTCAAAGAAAACAGATAAGACTATTATTAACCATTGAAACAGACTTCTTTGGTTAAACAAGTAGTTCCAACTTTATCTGGCTGTGGTAACTCAAGAATGAATTTTAAATTGCGTAGCTCATTAATTTACTATAATGGACTTGATAAATATCCCCAAACTCCTAATTTTACCACAGGCACTGGCCAATAAAATGTAACAGTTCATGACTGTATTTTATGCTGATTATAGCTATTTGCTGAAATGCAGCTGGGCATATATACAGAGAGTGAGTTTATGATAAGAACTTATATTTCAAGATTAAATATATTCCAAGAAATATGCATGAGATATCTGTGTTTGGTAAACTTCCTTTATATAATTCTCAGCTAAAAATGTGTATCTGGTAGGAAGCTGAATGGTTATATTAGAGCAAAGTAGCTGCAGGATGTTTGCCTCCACCTTTTGCAAGTGACTGTGTTTTCTGTGAGGAGGAAAAAGAAAATATAAAAGGAAGTTTTTCCCTTAAACAAGGGATTGAGTTTGAATTAACATCTAGTTTCTTTCACATTTGACTTTCAAATGTAATTAAGTTAGTTGAGATGTCCTATAGTTTTAATACCTTAAAGATCTCAGGGCCAGTTAGGGTTCCTAAATCTGAAATGTAGGCCAAAAGCGGTCTTCTGGTGTCCTGTCTGGCCTCCACCTGCCTATCCAGAAGATCTCAAGTCCCCTGTAGATCGTGTCATGGCTGCCAGAATTGTGTTTATTGCCCCTGGCAATCTGGGGCATCTCAAATGCTACAGGCTTTAACATTCTGAATTACACCCTAGATGACAACCAATTATAAAGGGAGTTTAGACACCTAACTCAGCTGTGATATGGAGATTACTTTGGATTTGATACCCCATGAACAGCAGGAAAACACCAATCTGGATAACACATGGGTTTTCTGGACATTCCTTTCTCTGAAGTGCATCCTTCCAGTTTGCTTAAGATCTGGTCATTCCTGGTCAGCATACAGGCTATTTTGAACCTCTGCCCTAGCTGTTTAATTCTCCCCATTCACATATGCAGGAAATTAACTAGGTTTGCAAACCCTGGAATCATATGCTTCAAGGTCAGGTAAGGTATTGTTCCCCTCTGAATTTGGTAAAATGCCTTATATTTTGCCTTAGCTATTGTTTACATCTCTCTGTAAATATGTAACTTCCATTTTGGTCAGCTGACCCCAAAACACACATTCCTGTGAAACTACATCTTCTCTTCTTTGGAATTCTCTGAGAAAAATCATCATTACTTAAAAGCTTTTCATCACTCTATCATTCTTTTGGGGCAACTGTTCTAAACCCTGAAGCGCTACTGGAAAATTTCCTTAAGAATAAAAATTAGCAGACATAATTTGCCACGTGTAGGCATTAAAACTACGCTTTGTTCTGCTTTTTGGAAAAAGCATGCGTTGAGCCTAGAAATTGCCTGAAATTCTTGCCCGATTTTCTGTATACTATGTATTCCGAAGAGATTACCCTGCCTTTTGTTTCCTTTTCTATCTTTACTGAACTGAATCCAGGGAATGCTGCCTTTATCTATGTCACCAGAGGCACTGTCCCTCTCTGTTCAGCTGCTGTATGGTAGAATTTGTGGATGAAAATTTGTCTGCAGTGTGGAAGACAGATCAATACAAAACTCTGTGAAACTCTTGCATTTTTAGGGTGCTAACTCTCTCAGCGGTGCTAATTCTGTACGTGCATGCTTAGGACAGGTCACACTGGAAAGACTGATCAGTTTGGGCTTAACATTGTACTGACATGACGGTTCTGCTTCCAGTCTGGGAAGTAACCTACCTGCTGTAGCCTATAGGGTCTTTACATCACATTCATGACAGGTTCTAATACATGTATGATACAAAGATACCTAGGACATGTCCTAAAGATAGCAGTTGCCTCAAATTTTTTGCAGCTTATAAAACATGCCAAGAGTGATTGCCAGAGTGTATGATAATATCCACAATGTATTTTTTAATGTGGTTGACTTAGTACCCCAAAACATTCTCATAAAATATGGTGGACAAAATTAACATGTATGCTAAATTGATTAAGAATTCAGTCACTGGCAGACTTTAACACACAATTATTGAAGAATGGTCACTGAATTTCTAGTGCAATTGCACAGTGAACAGCAGTAGACTGAAGTCAATCCAATATTTTTCATCAAAACCAGAAGTAAACACCCAAGGAACCAAAATGGCAAAGTAGTGACAATAACACATTTCTAAAAATTCAGACAGCATGGGAACTTAAGCCATTCAAACCAACTGTCCTTAGTAATAGTCACATGCAAAATTATACACCAAGGAAAAAAGAGACATGACACTGTCGTGGTACAGATAAAGATGAGGCACTGTATCCTGGAAAGCAAGGATTGCAAGATGGATTTAGAGTTGGTGTTGGATAAACAAGATGAACACCATTTATTGCCCAGTGCAAGGCAACAGATGGCTAATGAAAGCCTTTCATGAATAATGCTGGGAGAAGTTAAGTGTAGGAAGGCAAGACTATCTCTGCAGACAGCAGAGTTGAAACAGTGCATATAGTTATAGTGTCTACAGTCCTAAAAGAAGTCTCAGAAGCTGGAGAGGTGAAGAAAAGAGCTGCAGAAATTATTTAAAACCTGAAGAAAATGTTATGGAGAAATTCAAGGCTCTTGTTTAATGTCTATTGAGCATTTGATTAATATCATTGGCTTGTATATATACATTTCTTAATGGGAAGAATGTATCAGACACAACTTTAATCTAACAAAAGTTATAAAAGGAAACAATGGCCAGACCTCCAAACCAGATAAATGCAGATAATAAAATTAGGTAAAAAAATTAAATCAGTGCAGGAACAGAACAAAGATGCAAAGACGCTTCATACAAACAAAAATGATGATACCCATGAGTTCACACTAAGTGATACAAACTGTAGATATTATTGAAAACCTGCAGATGGGAGGTCTACTCCTTTAGTAATGGGCAGCTTCTCTCACAGTACAGATAATACAGCATAGGCATTGCTTTTTTTATTTTTTATTTTTTTTAAAAAGCCACAATAACGGTTGCATTGCTTGCGTGAAAAGAATATTGTTGATGTTTAATCCTTACTATTCCCCAAATTAATTTTTTTTTAATTAAAAAGACAAGAATACAATGCAAGTGTTCGAGCCATAACCTTGAAAAGACACTATCCAAGTCCTTGAAGTCTATTCAGAATATGTTCTACTTCATACCTTGCAACAAACGTGGGTAGAGCCCTTCCCAAATCTTCGTTCGCGAAGCCTAGCCATCAACTGAACTTCATACACTGTGCGCCAAGGCACACTACCACTTAAAAACCAAAAATAACAGGAAAGAGATGTGGAGACCATGTCTGAGCTAGTATTTAGAGTCAACATTGAGCATAATTTGAATCATCCTAAGCCATGCTCCCTTCTCTTCTTTACCAGTCATCCAGACCACTCTGAAGTTGAGCATGTTGAGTTTCTCATTGCTTATTTATCAGTTTTCTGTCACAGATCCCTTTTTCACTGAAAAGTGGAACTTCCCCAGCAAGTGGTCTATGGATCACTGTGTACCACTCCTTTTCTCTATTACTTTTGTCTTAGTGGCACTTGACAAAGGAATGAGATACAGAGGCAACAGGTACTAGGAACTATAGGGTTATTGCAAGCTGACTCCTAGATCCTGAGGCCTGCACCATGTAGTTATCCTTGTAAGATACTACTAGAAGTGGCAGCCTAACCAGGGGCATTAGTATAAGCAGTCTGATATTTGGAAAATTGGCAGTGCTTCCAGGATTGAGCTGGACTGCTACTGAAGTGTTCTGTGTATGCTATGAGTCCTGAGAAATGTTTTAAGATAAGCTCCTATTCTCAGTACAGTCACCGCTGAAGGGCTACCTCTCAAATTTTGGATGTGAATGGTGTGCCCATCTCTTGACAGCGTGCAAGACAAAAATATTCAGTCCAATATTTCCAAGGATTGTGGGATAGAAGAAGGGATGTTATCTACTCACCTGAAATTTTTATTTGAGCTACTTCTCCATCTCCTCCTTCACTGTGTGCTCGGACCTCAACGACATATTCACCGTCACTGGGGACTGGGACCTCTATCGTGTGCTTTCCAGTTGAAAACAACTTGCCTTCGTGTTGTCCATCTGGCCTATAAAGTACCTAGGAAAGTCATAGTAAGTATAGTTATTGAAATGCTACATTTCCATGAAGACACAGTTATGTATGTACAGTGTACAGTCCATGAAAAAGTATTAAGTTTTTATTTATATATGAAGCCTATGTATATATTTCTCAAAACTTAGTGGTTGATACTACTTTTTCCATTTATCCACAGGGAGAATCTAGATAGGATGTTTCTTCATTGTTTTCTCTGTTACAAAATTATGCCACCTTTTGAAAAATAATTTCAGTGCTTATACTCAAAATAAGCAATTAAACGATGGAGGATAATAATGCAGGGTGGCAAAGAGCATCAAACAAAAATATGAGAATGCAGTTGGGTTTTCTGACATAAAATTTGTAACAATTAAAAAAAAATGAAACAATTATAAACTTTATTAACTATCAATGATGTCAAACTATCGCAAATGTGATGGTATACGTCTTGTGGGACCTCAAGAAAAGATCCCAATTCCTTCTGGAATAATCTCTGTGAAACATAATTCCCAGGAAAGAGTTCAGCTTGTCAAGCACATTTGTGCACTTAGAACATGATACTAATTTTCTTACTGTCAAGCAAGCAGCAAAATGAAACAGGAATTAATATTTGAAGCTTTCTATATGCCCTACAGTTATACAAGTATATACACTTGCTCCAGTTACAAGTAACTGCATCTAGCGACATTAAAGGTCCCTTCCCTTACTCCACCTTTAAAGACCTCATGTTCCAGGAACTGTAGCTCCCATGGAGATCGGAAAGGAGAGCTGAAACAATGCACGCTGGTATAAGGACAAACTATAAAGCATCCAACTTTTTTAAGCATTATTTTAAGCCAATAGACAATAAATGTGATCACACGGGAAATGAGGTTGCTGCAGTCACTGCTACGAACCTTCCCATAATATGGCTTACCACTCAAATGAATTTCAGTGCCCCAATGTTTTCTCATAATATTGACTAAGCCCACTGGCTTTGCCCTAAGCCTACTGTATGGCTGTGATTGCTGAGCAATCTTAAGCATTCAAGTATGTTTAAGTCTGATTAGGTACAAAGATTTGCACAGTCTACAAAATGCACCACATGTAGCATAAACAAAGACAAAAAATATTTTCAGATATCATACTTTGTATCCTTCAACTGCAGACTCATTAGACATTGACTTCACGTGATCCCAGGTGATGATGTACCTTGAACCAGATCTTACGGAACTGATAATTCTTGGACGTTGGCTGGGAGCTGAAAAGCAACATATGTGTAATGTAAACTTAAGTGAGATTTCATAAATGCTCAATGACGTTGTTATTAAGAAAGGTAAAAACCTAAAAAGGGAAATCAGGATGACATTTATATGAGCAAGGGATAGTCTCCTTCCTGGAATGAACTGCTACAGCTCTAAGCAGGCAATTTTGGATGGCTTGTGCAGTGGCTGCTTTGTGGGTTTGCCTTTCTATTTTGCAAGAATAGAAGTGGCCAACATTACCCTTCACCATGTTGCTGGCCATGTGTATTTACTGGCATGCAACTATGTTCCAAACCTCCCAGAAATGTGGCTTAGGTGATATTTATTCACTGAGATTAAATATTAAATTAATTATTTATAGGCCTTTCTACAGCATTTAACTCAGTTCTGTAGAAATAGAAGTACCCCACTGCAGAAACCACTAATTATAATTCACACAATAAGCTTATAAAATGGACCCTTATTCAACACAAATGAACCCTGTAGGTGAAACATGCACAATACTCTATTTACTGACAGAAATCATGAAATTAGTTGTACGTATTTTTAGCCCATGTAAGTGCATTTTAAATATACAAGACATATTTCTTACATTGCTCAGTCAATGCTAGTACTAGGTATCATAACCAAGTCAGGAGCAATATTCAGAAACCTGTTACAGTATGCAAATTCTAGGGTGTGATTCAGATTGTCCATTTTTCAAGGATGCCTGATCCTGCTCCTCCACTGTTAATGAAAATGGCAGTTGGTCACATTCTAATCTTCAGAATCCTTCTTGCTACTGACTGAACAGAAAGACAGAGTACACCTGCCTAAGTAATTGCTGGTTTCAGCTGTTCATCATTTGGAATATCATGTCCAGCTTTGGGATCCCCAGTACTAGAAAGACACTGGTAATCTGGGGTGAGGCTATCAACCTGGTGGGGAGCTGGAGCACTTGACATGCGAAGGGAGGTTGAGAGAGTTGGGCTTATCCACCCTGGAGAAGAGACTGCTTTGGAGGAGACCTAAGAGTCCCTTATCCTTACCAGGGAGGTTATCAAGAAGGATCAAGGCTCATCAAAACGGTAGGGAAAAAGGATGACTAACAAAAAGGCTAAAATTTGATTTAAAAGAGTCTTAGACTAGATGCTCAGAAAAAGTCGGGCAGTGGAAAAAGTTTCTCAGAGAGGTTGTGCGGTCTCTATCCCTGGAAGTTTTCAAGATCCAGCTGAATAAATCCCTGAGCAACCTGATCTGAGCCTGTAGCTGACCCTCCTATGAGCCTATAATCTCAGCCTCTTTACTGCCTTTTGTAAGATATCCACGCTGTACACGGCAACAAAAGAGAGGAAGGAGAACCTTAGCAGAAATTTTCAGACAAAGAACCAATACCATACAAAGGGAGAACATTCAATATATGAATCAGAAGCCATGTTTGAAAACATGATGGACATGATTACACTTAACCTAGTGTTCCATTTACTTACGTGCTTTCCTGGTAACAACATCGATGGTGCTGCTGGGAGGTCCATAGCCTGCACTATTGAAGGCAGAAACATCTACATGGTAGCGAGTATTAGGCTTCAGGTTTTCCAGTTTAGTTGAATATTCCTGATTGCTCACTTGTACCCGCTGTGCAGCTGCTTCTTTATCATGAGCAGCCCAGTAACGAATCTGTAAGCAAGCAAATTGAAGGATTAAATTTAACATATTCAGTCACAAAGAAATGTTATAAAAATGTATGTACTCCTATATTGCATACTCTGGTAACAAGTGAGCTAAAAAAAATTTAACAGCAACAGCATGGAATTCCTTCTATAGGCTGCAATTTTAACCAAGTTGTGTATACGCATAAAGAAACAGAAACAAATGCAGATTTTATTATGAAAACTTTTCTCACAGTGGTCTAACTTGTTCTTAGCTAAGTCACTAGAAGTCTGGGAGACGGATAACGCCTTCAGAGAACAAGACTATTTTCTTCTTGCTCTTTTGTTTGCACATTTTACTCTGGACTTTAATATTGTTTTCCTACACTAGGAGAGACTAAACTCTGCAAATGTTTTCAGAGTATTTTGTTTAGAATGTCTTAGAAATTTAGCCCTCTTGTACTTCTATCTAGGGAATGCACAGTATTCAGTCATGTTAGCTGTATGTGTAGGTCTGGATACATGTACTTTAACAAATTTTCTCAAGTTCTTTGACTAAATTCAATCAGATTTCATAGTACAATATGACATTTGTCAAAGTAGGTGAAAAAGAACCTGAAAATGCTTAAACTTGAAACATCTTAAAATCCAAAGGCAATTAAGAGTACATAGAAATTCTGTGAGTTTTTTTTATCCCCAAGAACTTATTCCATCCTTTTTTAATTCATTACGCATTGCAAAGCACCACTTTAAAACAGAGTAATTCCTATGGAGTGATGCCATTCCATCACATACACAGTCTTATTCTGTATGGCCTTGTGAGATGCAAATGAGAGTGGAACACTGTCAGTCTCTGGGTTTTGTCTGGTTTATAACCATTTACATGAGACTAAATTACTGCACCAACCTGAAAGAGTGGAAAGCCATGCCCATTACATTTTGGGTTTGAGCATTTTAATTCTAAGCATTTTGGCTCAGCTTCTGCCTATCTTCATAATGACTTTTGAGTATGCTACATGACAGACTTTTAAAATTTTTTAGAAGTAAGTTAATGTTGTTGGTAAATTCAGGCTCTAGGAAAAATCTTGCTTTGTAAGATTTTACTGGTGACATTAGGTATCCTGTCATTTTTCCTTTTAAATAGCAAATGCTTTAATCTTCCATTCTGCTGACATTAGTTGCCCTTGGAACCTTCCTTTAAGGAACAGGTTAGAAGAGCTGACAGTTTGTCAAGATGTTAATATCACAGTTCTCCTCTTTACAAGTTATGGGTACAATCCTCGTTTGGTGAGGCTTTATTTTCCTCTGTTCACATTTAAATTACAATATTTAATACAAATATTTCTTTATTTTACCTTTTGCTGTGTCTGAATGAGGAGAGAGGCAGTAGGTGATTTAGTAGGGGATTTCTCTTCACCTGCTTCAAATGTCTTTGAAAATGAGAACATCCAGTATCACTACTCAGAGGTTACTCTCATCTAAATACTTCTTGTAGTTGGTTTCTTGTCATTATTTGTTGCCTCAGTCTTTCCCACCAGTGCTACAAGTTCCTCATACTCTGATTATTATAAACGTGACAACATCTTCATGGCTTTTGTCACTCTTTCACGGTGCACAGAGAATCACGTTGTATCTGCAGACCAAACTGGCTTTGCTTTTTGAATTCAGCATGTATACCTGACTTTCAGGTACAAACGAGTAATTTTTAGTTTTATAAATGTATGTCCTGCATACTGCTTTGGAATTTTAATCCACTAGCATCCTAAACATCAGTGTACTGTAATTTAGGCACTCACACTCATGAAATTCCCACTTATAAAGGTGGCTATTTTCCTGAGTCAACAGCCTTTGCCCCAAATGAGTGAGGACTGTGCATCCAATCCATCGTGCAGGCTTCTCCAGCTTGATGAATGGTTTCAAACTGGCACGGATCTGAAACTGTCACAGTCATTTCAGCTGAAGGTCTGATTATGATCTTAAAACCAGAATTTCTTTTACATAATTAACAACCTGTTGTAGATAAGCTGCTGTTGTTGAATGTAACCAGCTGTACACCATAACCTGTAAAATATAATTGGCTGACTCAAGTTTGAGTGGTTGAGTACATCAGGAGCTAAAGGACATCATGTCTATCTCCGTCTCCAAGTTCAAACAAGTTTCTAGCCTTCAGCAAGGGGGTGTCTCCAAAGTTCTAGGTGGCCGAAAGTTTATTAACCATGACAGGACCAATGGTAGCTTTGTTGTTGATATTAACTGTCCACTGAAGACTAATTAAGTACCTTTTAGTATGATCTATTATGTTAATTAAGTACCTGCTTTACCTAAAGATGGAAAACACACTTTATGTGAAACTTTTATTAGTCATGTGGCATACATTGGAAGCCTTCAAATTCCTCTGACTTGCAAAGCTTTTTACAATCCTAATGTTCTTTTGCATTACAGTGATGCTAAGGGTGTAATATACAAGTAACATACAGCATCAAGCAAGACAAGAGAGAACAATGAATGAAAATATAAATTGCTTCACTGAGAGCATAATACATTTCAGGCAGAAGTAATATAATTTAAACATTAAATTAAATTTAAATCCCTAATACTATTGTTCTTGGCTGCAATGTCGTAGACTTTACTCCTATAGTGTGTGAGCTGTGTCATGCACATAGAAAGTTCTTCTTTAATACACAGTCATATTTAATACATAGTCATATTTACATATTTGGAAAAGAAAAAAGATGAAGATTACTTCCCTAACAGCTAAGAAAAAGTACTGACTTCTGTAGCGGTGAATCTACCTTGTATGTGAAGCTGTGGTTTGAGTGTGTTTCAAAATGGCTTTTTGTGGTCCCTGTGCTGGCTCGTGCTTTCTTCTTCCCAAAATCCCCCATGGCCAGTTCTTATCTCTGTCTCAGGAATGTCCTGAGAAGATATCAAGAAGTCTTCTCATTGGACCTTTTAACCCCTTCCTGCGATTGGGTATCCTGTAAGCCCCCTGACCCCGTAATTGGTCACTCTGTGAATCCTCCAAAACCCTATAAATGTAACTGCCTAATCAAAAAATGCTCTCTCGCCTCCTCTCCAAGTCCCGTGTGCTGTCTGTGGCTGCCATGGGACCGTGTGGGTGGGGGGAGGGGTGAGCACCTAACCCCTCCATGCGTCCAGGACCCTGAAGAAACCCCTGGAGCTGGAGTAACCCCTTCCCTATCCACCTCAAGCCTTCGGAAATGGAACCCCACAATGGGAGGAATGCACCCAGAGACTTCTTCATACTATTCCTACATTTCTTACTTTATATTTAAATAATTTCAAATTGTCTTGAAATAACTTGGAATTGTCTTTCACTTTCTTGCCTTTGGGGAAATGATATCTAGAATCAAATGCCCCATTGCTTCAAGAAGTCACATTTCCCCATTTAAATGAGTAGCCCCTCTCCCTTTTTGTTAAATAGCTTAGATAGTAGCCCCAGACAGTCTGCTTTTTCCTGGTGCTCTGCATTTACTTTGTTAGGCAATCAGTCTCCGGAGGACACAGAAGGGTATTTAACCAGAGCTCTAAAGTATTTGTGGGAAATAAGCCAATAGTGATCTCTGTGAAGGAATGCCTTAGCCATCATGAATTGGTGCAGCCCTCTGCTGACATCGGGGAAAAAACTGTCTTTCATGGTCCTCTCCTCTATTCAAGCTTTAATATACTGAAATACATCAGAAGCTGTTTCTGCATCATGAAACAACAGCTCCCATACTCATGAAAGTTTTACATTGGAAGGACATAAAAATAGACTTTACTCACATTAAGAAAGAATGCTAATAGCATATTTCAGTCAACAAGAGACAATGATGGTGAGTAGCGATAACTTTGTTTAATAAAATAAGCCTATATCTATTGCATAGAAGCAGCAGGAAATACGGATAGTGTCTCTGGTACTGCATGCACTGAAGAGCTGTGGCTTTTATTTTAGCAGGCTATTGTAAAAACTCATAAATCTTAAAATCTTTATATGGATGGAGATAGTTTTCATACTTTATCTCTTTTTTAAGTGTGAGCTGAGGATACTCCTCTGTAATGGCAAAATGTATCAGCTCACACTCACCACCATGAGGGCAGTCATCCTGACAGTATGCGTTAGTGTCAAGAAAATCTGACTCTTCCTGGTGTGAGAAGTGTTGTCTCACAGGTGAAATACCTTCAGGTACTTTGCTCAGGGTACTCCCACCTCGTAAACTCTAGCATTCAAAAAGTCAATTATGCAATCTTCAGGTAATAATAAAGACCAGAAAGAAACTGAGGTGTTCTGGTGAGTGGTGTTTTTTGTTAACCTGAGCAGTAATTAAAAAAATAACTATTGTAATACTTACTGATGTCAATATACACAGAATCTTCCAGAGATAGTCACTGGAATTTTATAAATGCAGTTTAAGTGCTCCTTCCACCACAGCTTGTATTGCAATGCTATTACAGAATGTCCAAAGGAGGGCAATGAAGATATTTAAGGGCCTTAAGGGGAAGCTGTATGAGGAGTGGCTGAGGTCACTTGGTCTGTTCAGCCTGGAGAAGAGGAGAGACCTCATTGCAGTTTACAACTTCCTCGTCAGGGGAAGTGGAGGGGCAGGTACTGATCTGTTCTCTGTGGTGACCAGTGACAGGACCTGAGGGAATGACCTGAATTTGTGTCGGGGGAGGTTTAGGTTGGATACAGAAAGAGGTTCTTCACACAGAGGGTGGCTGGGCGCATGGTCTGACTCTTGGAGACCGTTCTGTGCAGGGCCAGGAGTTGGACTCGATGATTCCTATGGGTTCCTTCCAACTCGGCATATTCTGTGAACATCACAAAAGCTATCGGCGGCCCTGACCTTCCAGAACAGCCCTCTCTATTTTTGGCGTGTCCTACAGCTCCTTCAGGACTGATGGGAGAACATAGGAATTTCTTTTCATTTTCAGTGGAGAAGCACAGGCTTGCCTTCTACTGCTTTCATCTCTTACTATAATGAGACTGGTGATTGCTCAGGGGAAGAAGATCTTTGAATTAACACCTTAGTGAGCACATTTCTTTACAAGTTATTCTCTTTCTAGTCAAAAGATCTTCTACATTTTTTTCTGATGTTTTTCCTTTTTTTTCGTATCAACTGTTCCATGCATTCTGGTCTTTCTGACTGAATCCTCTCCCCTCCCTTCATGTCCCCTGTCAGCAACTCACATGGCTTTATGTAAAAAAAGGTACAATTTAAAAAAAAATGGCCAAATGTGGGTTGCCTACGGGGATGGCCTCCCACCATGTTCTTTCCCCATTTATCCTTAACCCTCTTGCCTTCCTACCCCATTCCCTACTACAACTCTCAAAATCCACTATCATGATCTATCACAGCTGTAATCCCAACTCTCCCAGCTCTCTCCACATTCCCACAGGTCTGCCAGTGTGTGCCTGCTGAGTGTGTGTTCTGGTTATTCTGGGTGTGCAGGCTTCAAGCCCAATTTCTGTGCAGACTGTCCAGCTCAGGAGTGCACAGGGCTGTTGCTACAGGGCTGTCTCTGTTGAGCTCACATATTTGAGCACTCCACCCAGCTCTCAGCTATGACCATCAATTAGTCTATCCTATTCTAGAAGAGCAATCCTTACGAAACACTAAAACAGTGGGCTACTTTAGTAAATTACAAGTTAACAATGATATTAGTGTCTTAATTTCAAACCTCAGTGTCCTCTGGTCGTAAGTTTTAAACCTAATGTCTGTACTGTATAAAATCAAGCTTTACATGGGACACTATATGCCAGTTCCTATAGAGGTCTTCTCTATAATCTTGTTACGTATTCCAAAAGTATTACATAAATCTCATGGAGACAGAAACAGAGATCAGGAAACATGAAACCAAGTACTACTAACTTAAAACTGGGTTCCTACTACGTGGCCATTTCTGGTTGCACCTACCCTGCAGTCGTCATCTCTGTAGAAGGACAAGAACAATTTTTACCAGTAGTACCACTTAGATGGACCAGATAAACATGCCCTGAAGCCCTTTTTGAGGTGGAGAATAAAAACAATGAAGAAAACATTACCGTCTTGCACAATAGCAGTGTCCATGTTATACTGGATTCTGGGCACTTGTCATGTAGTCCCACTTACTATAGGGTTTGTGGGTGAAATTAATAACTGCTGATAATTTAAGTGGGCCATCATTTATTTCCAATTTTATGTATGTGTTGACAATTACACCCAGAATTTAATTTCAATATGTTTTGAGAAGTTAGAGATGGGCATTCAATTACATAACATAGACAAGATTCTTTTATGAAATAATGGTACCCTATACCAGTTGAACAGTGAGAACACACATTTCTTAATATGTTTTAGTAATGAAGTACATAACACCAAAAATAATCTGCTTCTCAGAATGCAAAATCTGCACAGAAAACACCAATTAAAGAAACCTAAGAGACAGAATGCTAGAGTAGGAATTATTCTTGGATTTAACTACAGAAACGAAATTAATAAGATATACAGTATCACTTCTAAACTCACCTGATATCCTTCCACAGATTTATCAGAAACATGGTGCCAAGAAACAGACATTTCAGAAGATGACAAAACTTTTACACTCACATCTGTAGGTATTTCAGTTGGAGCTGGAAGATGAAACATATGTTAAATATCCAATCTGATCCTGTGAATTGTTATACTTGCTTACTGGGGCTCTTCTCACTTCAGTATTTTATATTATTTTCTTGGTATCAGTGAGCTAAGTGTTAGTCTTTAATCTGGTTTTACTTGAGTAAACTTCAAATCCAGTGATGATCTGTATGGAAAATGACTCTATAAAAACAAAGCAATGATCCTGTTGCTTGGCTCAGATTATGAATTTTTATGCTTCAACAGATTCCATGATGAAATTAGTGTGAACTGAAAACAGGCTTTGGTAAATAGAATGAAGCATCCAGTGATCTTTTACTAAATGGGACAGCAGATCCCAGATTACATACATCAGATTTTTTAAGTTAGTTACACACAAATACTGATGTATGTCACCTAATCATGATGATGCAAACTTTTTATGAGCGCAGATACTAGATATAATGCTGTCCAGTCGCAGACAGAAACTTGAACATAAGTGTGAAATGATCCAAAGCACCCTTCTATCAGGCATACATCACACAGTAGATTTTGTTTGTGTTTTTAGTTCTGGACAGCAGCCAATGCACAGCACAGACCATTATAATGTGATACACCTTTATTCAGGGCCTAGAATCTAGAATATTAAGTTCTAGTTTCATTATAAGAAGCTGTTATTTCACTGCTTGCTTACATTTTAAGTAAGATAAGGAATTTAAAAAGGCATAAACTTAGCAATGTCTAAGAGTTTTCCAAGCTAAGAGCAGTTCTCTGTCACAAATCTTTTGAAACAAGTTGCAACAGATGGGCATGGCAGCCCTAGCTGAGAAAAGCTTTCATATACTTAATCTTCCAACTGGGCATCCAGTCAACTATGCATCAAAACAGCCACTGTTAAGAAAAAAATCAGTTACATCTCTCATGAAAAGTATCCTAGGTAACTAAATAATCTTATATGCAAAGTTACCTTTCATAATTGTCTTTCAATGGCTGTTAATAATGCAAATGTCTAATTAAAAAATTATACATTATTGCAAAATTGTTTTCACAATGACAGGAATTTAGATAAGCAAGAGGCCTGTGCACTCATTACCAGCAATCATTACTCACTACTAGCAATGGCAGGTATGACTAGTAGTTGTCAGACATGGAACTTGGCTGAGAACACATGGGAACACAGAAATTCCCTAGTCACTAAAGTTAATAACGCTGCCAACAGTTATAACTAGACAGATGTAGATCTATTGTAAAATACACAACTTAGTGGAAAAATTGTCACTATATTTATGTATGTATGTATATTTATAAATGAAGAGAAGGACAACTCTAAACCCAGGCAGATGGAGCTCGATCAGCCCTTAAGGCCATCCATCTAAGAGAAGGTCACTCTAATTAAACCTACGTCCTGAGGACCTTGCTGCCACCGTCCAAGCTTGCTCGGCCCTGGCAGATGAACCTTAGGATTAAAGGGTGGGTTCAGTTCAGCGCATACTGTGTCTCACCTAAAAATCACTGGTCAGATTATGTGACTAATACATCTGTTCTAGAACAAGCAGCAGTCACAAGTATTGAAGCCATGTTACCGAGAACACAGCTGCGCTGGGCAGGACACGTCTCAAGGATGAAGGACCATCGCCTCCCTAAGATCTTGCTTCATGATGAACTTGCCACTCGGCATGAGACGAGCCCCAAGGAGAGGATACAAGGACTTCTTGAAACAACATCTCAGCCTCGGCCATATTGATCATCATAACTGGTATACTCTGGCCTCCAATTGGGAGGTCTGGGGACACACCATCTATAACGCTGCTGATGCTTTTGAGAAAGCATGCAGGACCACCCTTGAGGAGAAAAGACAACGCAGAAAGAATCATGCTCTGCAGAATTTACCACCTAAGGAGTCTTTTCGCTGTGCCTTTTGCAACTGGACATGCCTGTCTCGTATTGGCCTTTTTAGCCACCAGTGCGCTTGTAGCAAACGTGGGTAGAGACCTTTCCCAAATCTTCGTTCGCGAAGCCTGGCCATGATGATGATTTATAAATACCTGTGTGGAATATCGTATGACCATACTGCTTTAAGATCTCCCTAATACCTTTGAGAAGCTGTGTTGTCTAACAGTAATAATATCATTTGCTGATTTAGAGGTACAGAAGTACAGGTGGAATAGTTGAGATCATCTAATCTATTCCCAAATCATTTTCAGACTCCTCTCTATCGTATCAATTACAGAATTTTCCAAAATATTTCACTTTGAAAAGCTTCAGATGCCAGGGATTTTGCTGACACAATACTAATATAATGTTTAGACTATTTCATTTGCTTATGCTTGTTTATGAGCTCCAAGCAATTTATATCTCTATTCGGCATTTACATTCTATAAATATTTTGCAGTGTCTTCCGAGCCAGAAAGATGACATCAGTTGCTTTTACATAGCCTTCTAATTTTCAGTAATTCCACCAATAAAAGAAGGAATTGTGGGCTTCACAATATGTTCTCTTCACTGAAAACATAGTGGTCATCACACAATTATCTCCTAAGCATAACTATACAAAGTTCAGGCTGGCAGCCAGTTAGCACACTACAAGGTATGGAGGTGATTTTGTTCAAGCCCTAATGCCAGGAGAAAACTCTGCAGAATGCTCTTTCGAGTAACTTCTGTTACATCTATGGGAAAAATTCCTTCTAACCTGTCCTGCGGCTCCTGGATTTGATATGGGCCATGATCAGGGTCCCAGCTCCACACAGGAGCTGTAAGTACTACTGGTAAGGTTTGGACTCTTGTGCTTGAAATCAATGAAGTAAGCTCATTGAGCTTCTATTCCTTTTGCTGTCTGCATCTGGCATCATTTAAGCATAAATGTTTTCGTCAGACTTTGCTAAAGTCTATGTTAGAACATCAGCAGCCACTTAAGTGCCTTCTTTATCTGGAAGGTGGCACTACTGCACATTTGCTTTTCCTCTGTCTTTTGGAGCTACTAGACTCTACCATGTCCCTGAACCTAGAGAGCTATACAAACACTTGTCATCTCTGATATGGTTAGTATAGTCCTAACAAATACATGGGAGTTTATCAGTCAGCTGTCGATAGGCAAGTCTCTGAGAAAAGATGGATACTGAAGTGTTATTTGGCAGATATTGCTTTTATTACACTATAGCCGCATACTAACACATTTATACAATTGCAAAAACCTTTGTGTTGCTGCAGCAACTGTTGAAGATTATTTCCTAAGGTACACTTTTAAGAGAAAAAAGATTAGTATCAGCCTTGTCAGACAGCTAAGTGTTGCTAGCCTGATACTATTTTATCTTTTCTTTGTGTGTGGCCAATTTGTGTGCAAAGTTCCCATTAGTGCTAATGGGAATCATGAACATAAATCTTCCATAAAGTATACAGAATAAAGAGCAGAATCAGAAGTGTGAGAGTGTGGCCCTGTTATCATATCCCTCTTTGGTATATATCTGTTGACTTTGTGAAGGAGATTTTGCTCTATGGAAAGAAAAATACAAGCAATTCTTTGGGTTTCTGGCAGAAATTAATAAACTGTATTTTTTTAGAACAGATTTGAGCAATGATGTTGCAATTAAGGATGTTGTATATATTTCTTCTGATTTAAGGTAAACTTTCTTCTAGCACTTTCTTCTGCTAAGTTTGTAAAGTCATTTAAACTTCATTTCTAAAGATCACAGCATGTGAAATAATTCTAGTAATAATTAAGAAAAATATTATAGTGGAATGTCAAAAAGGTTTCCACTAAATTATTCACTTGATAGCTCTAACATGCAAACCAGAATAAAGAATGGGACAGGGATAATTTATATTAGACCACAAACATGCTGGAAATTTAACTAGGTACAAATGAGCTATCATTCCTTCCCAATTCTGGGCTAAATTCTGATACTGATCTACTAGAATAACAGGCTTTAGTGTGGTCTGTTAAGAAGAAAAAAAGTACACATATGTCAAATACATATATTAAGCACTACTGGTAAGGTTTGGACTCTTGTGTCCAGAGACATTGCTGGGTAAAGATGTAAATGTTTTAGGCGACCAATATGAAGATCAGAATTCCTTTTTCTATATTCTTAAATCTTTTAATGGCTGTGTGAAGAATTTTGAATGCCTCTGACATTCTGAATTGCCCATTGACAGCAAGTACAACCAAGTGATGTGCATACCATATAAAGCAGACTGAAACTGGCTATTCAGAACAATGGCAAGTGTTTTGTGTGAGCAAAAATATACCCCCCCACTGAAGAAGTATGCTGCTATGCAAATCAGTGTCAAGGATCAGGTTCTCTCTATTGATGTTGGTAGTGCTGATCTGGACCCTCAGTGTAAAACTTATTTGGAACCTTTACTCACCATCTTGTGCTGAATAAATGACTGCAGTGAGACTGAATGGTCCATCCCCTTTGTTGTTAAAAGCTTTCACTTTTACTTGATACTGAGTTGAAGGTGGCATTGATTCATCCTTGTGGACATATCGGCCAATTTCAGGATTAGTAACTGTAACTCTTCTCCATTCTTTCTCACCAAATGGCTTGAAAGCCACTATATAACCAAAGTTATTGCCGTAGTGGTATTCTCTTGACAAAGGCTGAAAAGGCAAAAGATAAACCA
Source organism: Neopelma chrysocephalum (assembly GCF_003984885.1). Classification (NCBI taxonomy): domain Eukaryota; kingdom Metazoa; phylum Chordata; class Aves; order Passeriformes; family Pipridae; genus Neopelma; species Neopelma chrysocephalum. The sequence continues at coordinate 5,002,033 of NW_020897719.1, forward strand.
TTAATTTTTGTAGCCAGCTAAACAAAGAGGTCTAGAACAGAATATAAATAATGCAGAAAGTATTGATACAATTGTAAGAACACTGAACGAAACTTCCATTTTGCCCTGGTTTCCTTCTGTGGCTTGCCCCCACCCCCTTCAAAAATAGACCTGCAGTATTAGCATATTTGCTACTAAAACATTTTAAGACCTTGTTCCTCATCTGAACTCAGTGTAACACACATCATGTTACCTCCCACAGAAAGAAACCAAGAATCATTGTGTAATAAAACAGTTGTAGCTAGCAAAAAAGACTAAAGGGACAGTGGATATGTAACAATGACACACTCACTAAGCCAGTATTTGAGTCCATGTATATGTGTGGAGATAGATATTTTTGTGAAAGAGAAAGAGTGAAGAGAAAATTTATGTGGCTGGCTGAAATTATTTTAATTTATCCAAAGTTCATCACCTAGGCAACTGGCACAGCTGGTGAAGAAAGATGGACATATGCAAAGAATGACTCATCCTACCACTTTTCACTGATGATGGAGGGGATCCATTTGCTGAATTAGACTATCTACATAGCTTCTAACTGGTGAATCTTTCAGTGAAATGATTCCCACTTTCAGCATGAGCATTAAAGGTACCCATTCAAACTATTTCTTAAAACTGTGGCTGATTTCCTATACCTAGAAATATTGGAAAATATAAAATTATGGAAGACAATCTGCTATAATAAATTTTACTTCATTTACCAAAGCTCTACCTTCAGTGATGCAACCGGACATGCCTATCTCGTATTGGCCTTTTTAGCCACCAATGCACTCGCAAGAAACGTGGGTAGAGCCCTTCCCAAATCTTCGTTCACGAAGCCCAGCCATGATACCTTCAGTGATCCCTCCAGTCCATGGTGCCTTTACCATAAGTATTAGACACTGCACCCAAATGGCCAAAATCAAGTCATTCATCTGTTCATCTGGAGGCTGACCAGAAGCACCCTTGGAAAATAAACTTCCTGCATCACCTTTTTCCCTAATGGAAACCTCCTAGAGAATAAATAGTTTATTTTGAGGCAAAGGTCCTGGAGCAGTGACACAGAGAGTAACTATTCTCCTTAGGTGTTTGTCCGCTACTGCAGCACTTCAGCCTACGTGTGGAGATATTCTGAGGAACGACTTATGAAACTCTGGTGTAGCTCATCTTCTGAATCTATCACTATATCTGGCTGCTTAAAATAACCCAGAATTCTTTCTCATATGCCAAAGTAAGCAGCCTGGATGAGCCCCTAGTCTCAGAATGACTTTCAGCCAGAGCAAACTTTGGAAACCCAGGACTGGCACTTAAAACTTATATTCTGGAAGGTCTTAAATAAAGTATTAAAAGCAGCTTGTCCTCCAATGGCTGCATATAATAAGTAGGTATAAGTAGCTGAATAGTTTGTAGTATCTACTAAAAACTTTGAAAAACAAAATGGAAGAGGGAATGACAAATCGGGAAAAATGAGGAAGAATGGGCATGCCAGCTCTCCTCAGCTCTTCTTTCAAAACAAGATTTAGAACAGCTTTGATTGCATCTCTGACTGTCTCATTCAACCTGGGCTTATGAATCATAGCAAAAGCTGAAAGGGGGTTGGCAGCAACATGTGAACCTGCCATACATTTTGTTCTTCTCTTCTTAATTAAGGACTTTAGTGTAGCGTATGCAAATGTCAGCACATTTGTGAGAATCAATATACATCTTTATCTTAGCCTTACAGATAGTCATATTTTTGTCTGTCAGACAGGCTCCGTAAATCTAAAGCCTCTGTTCAAAAACACTTGCCAGACATAGTATGGAAGATTCTTGGAAAAAAACCACTTATAGCCATGCTTACTTTGTCTGACTAAATGAGCTACTTGGAACAGATGTGAAAAGCATTACATTATTTAAGAGAAAAAATGAGAATATAAATCTACTTGGGTGTACAGGAAATACTGTCTTGTGTTAGTTACTATTCTTCTGGTTATAATTTTCTTTTTTTAGTTTGGTCACAGCCAATTTTTCACTATATTGAAAATGCGATGATATTGGTCTTTACATGCAATGCAAGAAGTAGCTCTGTACTTTGATGAAGGTTTTGTAAGACAGCACTTGTGGAGAAATAATAAAATAACCCAGGTCTTTTGCAAGTCTCCATTGCATGTGTTCTTCTGCTCTTCAAAAATAAACAGAAACAGAATCAAGCCCATTAGGACACATCTACTTCTTAACCTATTGTTAGTGGAACTAAGAAATAACATTTTCAATATATTTTAACAGAACTGTGGACCTTCTTTTTTTGGAAACTTATAAAGCTTTTCTTCATTGCTAAAATACTTAGTAAGACTGAATAAATACTTTAAACTGAATTTAAAAAAAAACAACAAAACCAAACAAACAAAACCACAGCAAACAAACAAACAAAAACCAAACTACAAAAAAAAACCCCAAACCAAAATCCACCCAAGAAAACAGGAAAGCCCAAATCTGTTAGCTCAAACATATGGCTGCCTGTTTCTGTGTCATACTTGAGAACTTTTGCAAAGAGATATGACCAGCAAGATCATAGAGATATGATATAAAAAGAATCCACATGCATATAGATTAAAATTTGTACATTTATAAGGAGATTCCTATGCAACAATAACAAAGTTGCTGTTGGAATTATGACATCTTTACATTATTTTATATATGAAAAAGCCTTCTTCATAGAGGTAAATAATCTGCTTCATATGAAACAAACTATTCCCCAAAAGACACAAATGGTGTAATGTGCCTTATGTGCCTCATAGCCTTATGTCAGTGAAGAGAGAGGTTAACAGCAAAACAAACCTGGTAATTTTTTCAAGCATAACATTTAACCATCTTTCTTTGCTAGACGTAATGCTGCTGTAAGTCTGTTTTTGCTGAATACTGAGAGGCTCTGACATGAATCCGATAGACTTTTTTATAAATTTTATTTCTCCTCCCTAGCTTTCCCAAATCTACTGCAGAAGACTTCAATTCTCTCTTCCATGCTACTTTTGCCTACACAACAACTTTGCTTATAAATCCTTATACTTTCTTGTGCTGGGTTTTGCTTTACTCTTATTTTGATGTTACTTTTCCCTTCTCCTTTGCTGATTTTTTTTTCTCCCACAGTATAGGTTAATTGTAAAAAAAATTGCTTCAATACCAGAATAAAAACAGTATTTATGTATATAGGTACATATAATAGACTTTTTTTTTTTTAAAAATCATGAACTGAATACATACGCTATATGAGAGAGATGGAATTTTCAAAATACTTTGGTTACTGAAAAGCTTTTTTGTTAACACTGTAATTGTTCAAAAATTTTATTCCACTATTTTGGAGGTTAACGTTACCTTTTTCCCCTATCCGTTCTTTCTTTTGCTTAATACATAATCATTAAAGAAAAACTAATGGCTTGGAGGAAAAGAACATTGTCAGAATCCGGGTATCAACGAATGGCTAAATTGTGCTATGAGGCAACATTGCTTTGTTTTACCAGTCATGTTAGCATAAAATGAAACTTATAAAATGTCAATATACAAGAATTTCCTTAAAACTCCAGGCTAGTTCACAGAATGGTTATATATTTTCTTGTTTTAAAATAAAGCCTGTTAATTTGTGCACAGCCCATTAAAGTCATAATTAAGATGTTATACTTTCATTGTAGTAAGCAATTCTGCATGCTATTCACATTGTAACTTAAAAAAAGCCTTGAAGAAAAATACAATATGCAGAATTTTCAAATGCAGTCACATCAATGCATTATCATAGTCAGTATCTGTTTCAATCTCTTTGTTTTAGAATGTTTTAGATCATATTTTAAAAATGTCAATACATAAACAGCTAATGTATTGTCTTCCTCATTCCTTTTTATGTATTTTTTATGAGAAAAGTCTGAAAACCTATATATTGTGTACAAATCCTGCTCTCACAAGACCCAGTGACAAACCATCCATGGGTATCAGGAGAAGCGAGATTGGATACAAGGAAGTTTATGTTTTGTGCTGTTCCACAAGTGCAATACATACCATCCATGTTATTGTCAGCTCTCGATTGCTTCCACCCCCTCCTCCGACATCAGAAGGAGCCACATTAGGAGCTAGTGAAATAGAAGAGACAAGAAAAATTAATCCAAAGTATGCAGTCAGTAAAAGGATCATTATTTACTTTTCTTTTTACGAGCAAGGCCAATGAGCACACGTGGCACACACAATTAAAATAATGATAGTCTGTAATTGCTGTGGTCTTGCCAAGACTAATGTATAGCTACTGCTTCAGGAAACATGCCAGTTCTAACCATAGCTAGCAATCATTCTTCTTTTTCACCGTATTGTCTACAAATATTTAACTGAATATTCAGGAATGGAAAGTTTCTCATAGGTCTTAAGAGAAGCACTGTGCATTGTTCTTGTGCTTCCTCAATATTGGTATGCCAAGGGCTCAGGCACACAGGACTTGCACTTGTAATTACCTTAACACACTGTGATCAGTTCCATCTACTTCAATTGATTTACTTGCCATGTGTAAGGTTAAACCCATGGATCCATCTTTGAAACACTGGCATCCTAATCCTGTTCTAGACTAGTGGCACATGTCTTCTTGATTGGCATGTTCAGAATGGGTAGATGTACATAAGCAAAGCTGGCACAACACTTAGTAATTTACTAATTGCATTTTACACTGATATTCTGGCTAATGAAATAAGATATGTTGATCTATTATTAGTGCACAGCTGAGCAATAAAGTAGGATACTCTCAAGGACTCCACTACAAATCATTCCTATCTTCTTATTTCTTAAGACTCTTTGCACTGACTGAGATGATTCTATTGCTATACTCTATGGTGTTCATGTATTTATTTGCTGCCACTCAATGCTGAGAATAAAGAAAATATCACTGCAACTTAGGAAATGATACCCCACCTACAGTGCCTTAAATATGCCTCAGGTGTGCATGCATTAGCTACATGCTTTTTCTACATTAACATGTTCTTTGTGTTAAAAATTCTTATAGGATTCGGCATTTTCTCCACTAGCCAGTGAATGTCATAAGGTCATAATGGGATTGTTCCTAAGTGCTCTTGTATTATGTAAGTAAGATGTTTGCTGAGGCCTTCTCTGAGGAGAAACACAAAGCAGAGCAGAATGAATGTTTTCAGAATGGATAAAAATATATAACAATAACTTTCAAACTGAAATCAGCATTCAGTCCATGGTTTCTGCTATTTATTTCTGGCCTTCCAGAAAACAAATTAATGGAGAATGAGACTAAGCACTCATATGACAATTTGAGAGGAAGCTTGAATTTATTACTTGAATTTATTACTTGACCTTGAAGTCACCCTATCTATTTTAAGTAAATAGTTTTAGTGTTAAGTTAAAAGCAGAGGGTTGCTAGAATGTTTAAGTAGTTGAAGAAGATACATAGGCTGCCAAAGAAGAGAAAAAAACCTGTTTAATGTCTTACAAATCACTCTTTTCAAGAGAATCTTCCTCATTCTCTCAGCCATTAAATCCGGGTTTCTCTCACCATTAAGACCAGGTTACTAATTCAGACACCTATACTTAGACAACTATTCTAATGCATCCAGAAGCTAAAATACATTGAAACAGACCTTGATCCATTGAATTTCAAGAAATTACTGTGAAATATTATTGATGAAGCAAGCAGATACCATTAAAAACAGAAATCATAGCACGCATTCTTAGCATTCTAATAAAAATTACTGAAATTACAGTTATCTACAAGATGAGACTTCAAAATTGAAAGATGCTGACAACTTTTGAGTTTAAAAGACATTATTTGTCATCCATACAGTAAAACAATGACACAGCGCTGTTTGATGCTGTTTAACACAGAAAAAATGTTAAAAATAACTACAATGCGTAGACATGGGTTGTTTGTTATTTACCTTTTTCAGATTTACATGAAAATGCACATGCAGTTGTGCATACTCCTTCTGTAGTAACCTTGACATTGACAGTGCAACCCTAATGCTACTGTTGCTCATTACAAATTCCAGCTCCTGGCAGAAAACACACTTGAGTGCAGTTATTCTGCAAACTGTAACTGATTTATACCCTATTTTGGCATGGTAAGAAGTGCTGACTGATGCCTAGTAAGATTACATTAACATTTTGCTTTGTTTCCCAAAAGATGTCTCACACTCTGCCAGAGGTGACAGTGGTGCTGCGCCTGGGGAATCAGACAACAGACTAAACAGCCTACCTCTTGCAAAAGCTTTGCATCCTACTACAAAACTGAAGGATATGCCATTTTGGAGGAGACTATAACAAATGCCATGAATGTGGCACACTCCAAATTGCAGGACACTATCCCTATTCCACCCATAAGCATTATTTCTCTCTGTGTCTTTTCTGACATTTTAAAAATGTCTGTTTTGCACCAGGCATTCCAAGAAGCATGTGTAGACTTCTCAATTAGATTCCTGGGCCTTCAAAGACAGCTGTTGAGTCATAAAACATATGATGCCAATATTCAATTTTCTAGGCAGTAATTTCCTTTTATTTTTGTATTAAAGTTCTGTAGCTTTTCCTTCCTTATCCAGAATAATTTAACCTATCTGTATATCCTTTCTCCCTAAGGAACAAAAATTTAATGGACCAAATGTATCTTTAAAAAATGTTTTGAAATTTATAACTGAAATACATTTTACCTTGAAAATACTATCTAATCAAAGCAATGACCTAGCAGGTGTAATTGCAAAAGTTAACTTTTACACTTTGGTTTTTCATTTTTAGTTTCAAATCCCAAGGTCTGGGACAACAATTATAAATATATCTAGATTGCACACGGGTGCTAGTATGTGGTATACGGGATTTTTTGGATATGCTCTTTTTGCAGTGATACGTTACCTCCTAGAACACTGCTGTTATCTCCTTTGTACAGTCAAACCAGAATGTATTATCTTGAATAATAACACCTAATTCCTCATTTTGGATAATTCATTTTAAAAAGGATGTGCCTGAGCCTAGAGTGTATCCTTAAATACGCTCTGAGTTATTAACACTGAGCAATTAGACTGATAAGGGTGTCTGTTGTGTTGGATACTGTCACATCTTTGACACGGAGTAAGAAGACACAAGACCAAACCTTCAATCACAGAAAATTGGCATTATCCAGTATAACACACATCCTGTCATGTACTCTCTAGTTAGAATACAAACCAAATGCGAAATGGAGATTTTCCTTGTTAAACACATGCGTGTTTTTTCTGAAGTCTTGTACCTAGGTCCCAAACATGTGCATGCATTCATACACATACAATCTGACTGACAGATACAGTGAGGGATCTCTGAAAGACACAGTATGATTCTGTTTCAGTAATGGAGACATATTTGCCATATCATGATGTTTCTGTGCTGTCTGCTTTGATGCTGTGGACAGTTCGATATTTGCTTAATAAAATCTATAGTAATGGGCAGCTCTGGACTTGAATCCTATGAAGTGATTTTTTCAAATAAAAACCAAAATTAAAAAAATAATTAATAAAAATGTGAAAATTAGGAAACACATTAAAAGAACTTGATATTTTCTGTTTACATACGAGCGCCTTCAGTTCTAATCCTCTGTGATGGCATACTGGGTTCTCCTGTTCCCAAAGTGTTTGTTGCAATTATCCGGAACTCATATTCCATCCATGGAATTAAATCGATCACTGTAGCAGATTCCATATTTCCTTCAATATCTGATGGATCTAAAAAAAGGATTAAATGCTTTAGAAAACAGCATTTTTACAATAAGATCATCAACAATTTGTCTGATTTTGTCAAAACTTTTACTATTCTGCAACTACACATAGCCAACTGGAGGAAACAATGTTGTACATCAGGAATACCATATTTTACAAGTAGTACTCATGGCAGGGATTGGGAATTTGGAAACTATGACACATCTTGAATAAACCTTATAGACTTGTAAGTTTCAACTGGGTGTGAACTAGTACATGCAGTACAAGATTTCCTTCATAATTACATACTGTAGTTGTAGAATTTCATTTTACCTACAGACAAATGCAATGAAAAATCTGGAATGCAGAAACGGGAAAATAAAAATTCATGATATAGAGAGACAAGGGCTAGATGTAGTGTTTGATCAATTGATAGAGAGTGGTTTATAAAATGTGGTCCTACTTTGGTGCACTTTATTAGTGAGCATGTTACAACTTGCTGTCTAGTTCTAACCCAACAAGGATAAGTGTTCGTCATTCCTGTGAAAATACTTATTATTCTCATAAAGATGACCTTCTTTACCATAAATAAAATGAGTAACTCATGACTGTCTGCAATTCACAAACAACAGGGTTGTTTCTATAGCTGCCCGGAGTTTTAGAAATACAGAGTATTTTCATTTATCGCATGGGCCAAGAGTTGTTTGTCAAATTGGAGTCCTGGGTTCAGAGGGAGATGAGAAATGAGATATTCTGCACTGGAAAGGCAGCTGATTTGGAATTAAAATATGAATTCAATGCCTGCAAAAAACCTGGGCATAACAGTGTAAGCACTAGATGATGACACAACTTTCCTCTTCCTAATGATCATTACATTTTTATTCCAAAGTGAGGCCCTGAAGGAGAAAGAAAAACACTTTCTATTTTTCTTTCTACCTGCCCACCACTCTCCCTCATCCTTACTCAAATTATATTCCTGTCTAGGCAGTAGAGCCACTGCAAACCTCCAATACCATCTGAGGTATGATATAAATTCACATTCCTTTTCCTGGGCTACTACTTTCAATCTCTTAATTTAATTTTACTGTCACACAAATTCCCAGACAAATTAAAAATCCACAGCACGGTGAGAATCTGATCCCCTTAACTGGAAAGAGCAACATCAATGTAAACAACTCATTACTTAACCCGTTCATACATATTTCCATACTGTGAAGTAAAATACACTTCTTTCATAAAACACACTCAGTATTATGAAACTCAATATGAATGATTTAGAACAATGGCAGTAGTAATAACAACACAACATTTTCAACACCTAAGTATATTTTCTCATTCCACACATTGAAAATTAGAAGCATTAACTGATAGCCTAAACGCTAATGAGAGATCAGTTTGGACTGTTCATCATGCTTCTTTCAGATGAAAGTGAGCTCTGAGCCAAAATGGGAGCATCCCAGCAATTAAGTAAAAGCTTGCTGTGGTGCCAGTGATGGTTACCATGGTGATTTTACCTATTTTTTGAGGGAGTCATCTATTTATCAAAATTCCTCAGTGTTGTTCAAACGAAAAAGCAACAATTTTGAAAACACTAGAATGGTTAATTTCAACTTTTCAGAAATTAATAATTTATATCTTTTCTCTTAGCTTCTTTAAAAAGGAATTCAACAATCTCCCACTCAAGATGTGAATCCCACTCAACATGCTACACGATAAGACTCAAATGCATGTCTGAATGACTAGCTCAATAATTCTGTGAAGCAGAGAACTTCAGAGATGCAGAGAAGCTCATCCCATCATGTCTATAACACTGCAAATAGGGAATCTTCCTGAGATGTGAGAGGACAGTTTCAAGTGTCTGCTCTGAACCAAAGTGAAGATCTGAAACCAACACTTTTATTTCCTACACATACATTTCTAGTTCCAGTAACATGCAGTACAAAAGGAAGCTGTATCTTCCTACAATCTTGTTTCTCATAGTTAATTTTTTTTAAATTAAGAATTAAAAAAAGTAATAGGAAATAAAATGTAATTTATCCTAAAGAAAGTAGAGGCTGGTCTAAAAGGATCCTCCCTCCTGCATGTATTTTACTGAAGCAAATAATCAGCTATTTGAACAGCTCTAATTTCTACATTAATTATTTTTTTAAAGTTCTAAGAAATCTATTCTACAGAAGCTATAAAGATATAAGAGATAGGAAGGGACTGGGGAACCTTCTAGTGTTATTTTCCAAGCTACTTTCATATAAGTCATATATTATTGCTGATGCAGGTAATTATATCCAGTAGAGCTACATATAGTACATAGTCTGAAAGAAAAATATTATTTAAGGCAGTAGGCCTAGTATTTTTAACTTTTTACTCTAAAAATTGTAACAGATTTTCAGGTCAATATGTCATTCTATTTCTTACACATCCATCCGTAGTTTCAAGTGACAACTTAAAAGAAAGACAGTCACTGAAACTATTAATTCTCTCAGTACTTAGAGATGTTGAGTAAGTGATGTCCTAATTCCAAAAAAAAGCACTTTAGTTATAATTTATTAAGGTAGGATAGTGAATCATATTGATGTGGAAATTCCGTATGAATTGTGGCAATGCTATCCTTCATAAAGCATTCAAAGTTGTTAGTAGTTCAACAATATTCTAAAATTTATGCATTTATGTTAAATCTTGCAAAAAAAAAATATGCTAGCATATCCTATGCTCAGATAGGTGCCTCCTTTACTGCAATTTTGTGGCACAATGATGACATCCAGTGGTTAGAAGGATAATCTTAGCTATGTTTTCTCTAGGAGTGCCAGTTTTAATATAACTGGAACTTAGCCTGCTCCCAGGAAAACATAGACAATTTTAATTAACTTTCTCCATAACAAATACAGAAGTGAAGACATCTGCCTGTCATCCAAATTAACCTGTAAATAAATTTTACAATTCTAGTAGGTGATGTTGAATGTTTCAAGCAACAAGGAAAGAGGCAAAAAACAGGTAACAACTCCAGTCTATTCTTTTCTCTATTTCTTGATATTCAGTTCAGGCCCTCCAAGTGCTGGGAACAAACCTGTTGACAACGCACTGACAGGACAGTACCCATTCCTAAACCCTCCAGTAGACATTAATAGCATTCCTGGTTTCCTTTCATTGTGACTATTTTCTGATTAGTCAAGCTTTCTAACAATAAACTTAAAAACCTATTGACTTTATTACTCCTGGCATCACTCTTACCTGTTTTGGCATCTTTCCACTCTTCAGATAGAAAAGTTTTTGACTGGATAGTGTATTTAGAAATAGGGCTATGATTGTCTGTTCCACGACTCCATGTAAGTGCTACAGCAGTGTCTCTAATTTCTTCTACTCTTATACCTCCAGGAGGGCCTGGAGGACCTGAAAAAAATCCAAACAGTAGTTCAATTCACAAATTGAATATTCTGAAAATGAAAGTTCTTTTAATACTCTACAGAGTGATTCGGAGGACAGATGCTCTTGCATTTAGTAACTACCAAATGAAACTTCCACGACTCTTGCCTAAGTAATATTGAGATATTAAGTGAAAAGACAGTACTTCGAAAATGTTGCTGTGCTTTTTCAAAAACAAGTGAACTCAGAGTCAGAAAAAGTATACAAAATCTTCCTTCTTAAATTCCACCCGATGATGACCCTCTTGGTGGCCCACCTTTAACCTACACTTCTGCTTGTGCCGTATTGCCCTAACTGCAAGTTATATGGAAAATTTTGTAACTGATATTGTAGAAAATTTGAAAGAAATTTCAAATAGACCTCTTTACATTTTTCTTGGCCTTCATATTATCTCAGTGTGGTAGACCCGTCATCAGACTGATACATCCTACAGACTAATATAACTTAAGTGAAATCTCTACAGTTCAACAAAGCCCTTCTCACAAGAATTTCAAATCCCAAAATGTGGGATCCACTATACCCATTGAACTAAAAACTGTCTTGTAAATTACATGGGTAAAATTGAACAACCTCTGTGCACCAGAATTACCTCACAAAGACTACCAAAAAGGAACAGAAGCACTAAGCTCAAAGAGAAAAAACCACTTTTGACAAAACAGTCATTCCATGCCTGCCCTTTCAGTCTTGATCATCAAGAAGAACGTATAAAATTATTTCTAAAGAGTATTTCTTTTATCTTTAAAAGACAGATATTTTAAAAGATTCATTTCAAAATGCATAGGTCTAGTCAATATAAAAAGTCATGAACAGATCCAGATGTTGGCTTAATGATGTACTGCTATGTTCCCAACACCCAGCTAAATCATTACAGGTAGAAGTTGCCTGTACTAAACTAGTTCAGAGTCTCATATCTATGCTTTTCAAGTATTAAATACTATTTGTAGTCTTCTATGTAAGTAGCTATGCTAAAATAACAGCAATTATTCTCAATCCACGGTGGGCTTAAGTTTGTTAGTTGTACTTCAGATCTGAAGAGATAGGCCTCTGTCCCAAAACTTGCCTTTTTTTTCCAGGTGTAACATTAAACCTAATAAACAGTATTACATTTCTTCAACAAATCTCCTCTGGTTTATTTCTGAACAATAATAACAGAAAGAAACTCTGCTGAAGTGAATGCTTGAATTTTTCTAAATGCACTTTTTAATTTTTAAAAATGTTCTTCTAATTACTACTATTCCCACATCTCTGCTTTGCAAGGGTAACTTTTTTATTGTTGTTTGTGCTTTAGTCCCCAGAAGAGGCCAAAATGTGCAGATTAACAGGCACAGGTGAATTTTTCAGAGACTAAAAAAGTTAAGAAGAGCGTGTGCAGGTACATACATATGAGTAAAGGGATCTTTGTCTTTAAAAGATACCACCACGTTGTAAGCTGTGCTAAAACCCCCAAGCTTATATTAATTAGGTAATCCAAATCTTAGCACCTACTTAAAAACTTGGCTTATATATATTTTCAGATCATTCCATTCACATTGACTGTTCTGGTTTTGTTATTATGCTTCTGTTTTATATGATACACAGTTATCTAATATATATTAACTGCTGTGTAAAAACAGAAACAACTGTTGAGAAGTATTTTCTCCTTCCACATTCAGACATAATAATATGCCAACATGATTCAGATAATTATCCAACAATCTGACTGAACAAGTCCCAGAGAATATTAAAAAAACCCAGCAATAACATGATACATTTCTCTGCAGTATTTACACAGAAACCACAGAAAAACAAAACAAAGACAACTCAACAAAAAGAATGGAATGAGATTTCTACATTAGATCTAAACACAGTGTGTGCCAAGTGTATCTTCAGCTCTTGAGCTTTTTATTTTCTCTATACATCTGAGCAAAAGGACTCAAATAAAACTAACTGAATCAAAGACATATACTACCAGTTTCAACTAATGTATCCTTCTAACAAGCAAGCAATTTCATTCCTCAGACCACCCTTTCAAGGTAAGGACTAAATATGTCATTGCATGTGGAAACAGCCTCTTACATCCTTCACAGAGGATGCACAAAGCAGAAGTTGTTAAGAGCTGATTTTTAAGATGAGGGTTGTTGGTCAACTCTCCATCCTGGTAACACACATATTTGCTACCCTAGCTCTAAGCACACAGGTAGGTAAGGCCTGATGAGAGACCCAATTCAGAAGCCCTCAGGCTGAAAGATATGAAAAGGTCATCAGTCCCAGCAAGTTTCCTTCTTTCTTCAGGAGATATCTCTTAGAGCTTCTCACCTCACCATCAATTTCTGAAAATGGAATGTGTCATGATGCCTTAAGGTCTATCTAGGTTTTTGATTTTCCTAATTTTTATAAGTAGTTATATAGCAGAAGTAGATTTAGAAGCAGCAGCCCTTATTCCCTTACCCTTAGCACAGAAGCAACATAGATTTTCAACTCTATTACCCCATTCCATGCTCCCCATATCAATTCTACCCCCTGAATTCCAGTAGAAATGTTTAGTCGCCCTTTAAGATAAGTCTGTTCTGTTTGGAGAATGCTTGTACCTTGGCCTAAACCACAAAAGGACAGTCAAGAACTGGGTGAATATATACCCCCTGTACCCCAAAGAAGACGAAGATTGATGAAAAAAGGGTCTCAAAAAGCCCCCAATTCTCCAGGAGCAGGATGGGAGTGGATCACGGCAAAAGCCACAGGGTGGACGAAACCAGGGACTGGACGGAGAATATTATAAATTGTAACATCTGAGACATGGAGGTGTGTGCGTCTAGTAATGTTATGCCTCAGAGGCACAAATTAAAACCCTTTCCTTATCTCACCTCCAAAACTAATTTGCCCCGGAGTTTTTTTTTCTCCCTGTATTTTCTTCTAGGCATCAATCAGGAAACACCAAGGGCGAGCTGCTCCCTCAGGAAAGCTGAGACAGGACCCACAACTAACCTCAGGGTTGACAGTTCTTTCAGTAATGGGGCACAGTCCCACAGGGCAGAGCAGCAGTCCTAGAAACTAAGGGCACTGAGCCAGGTGCATCCAGGTGACAGACTGCTGCATGTAGCAGTAAACCTGCATTATATGGGAAAACTGGGGTTTAAGCATGTTTTAAAATGGCTTTTTTGTGGTCTCTGCTAACTCATGTTTCTTCTTCCCAAAATCCCCCACGGCCAGTTCTTATCTCTGTCTCAGGAATGTCCTGAGAAGATATCAAGAAGTCTTCTCATTGGTCTCTTGTTAACCCCTTCCTTATTTGGCTGTTCCCTGCCTGATTGGTGTTTTGTAAGACCCCTTACCTTACATGGTCCCTTTTGACCCTCCCAAGAGCTTTATAAACCCCTAACCACAATAAACTCTCTCTCACCTCCTCTCCACGAGCTGTGTGCTGTCTCTCCGGCTGCCATGGGAACACGTGGGTGGGGGGGGGTGAGCACCTAACCCCTCCATGCGTCCAGGACCCTGAAGAAACCCCTGGAGCTGGAGTAACCCCTTCCCTATCCACCTCAAGCCTTCGGAAATGGAACCCCACAATGGGAGGAATGCACCCAGAGCTGCACATATCCAAGCAGTCCATCCAGGAGACAGCTACTCACAGCACAGGCCTAAAGCACATCCAGGAGGCAGGGCCAGAGACAGAGATGGAAGCAGGCATATCTGTAACACAGCCCCAGTCAGGGTAAGGTCCAGGGCTGAGCTGGGCAGGGCTCCTGGGTCCCTGGGCAGCTGCATGAGTGGATGTGCTGGGTGAGGCTGGGCAGGGCCAGTAAGGTCTGCTGTGCACTAAGGGGCCTCACAGTCTTTAGTGTGCTAGTATCACTAGCAATTCTGAACACATCAGCAATTTAAATAAGATCACATAGAACAATCCATATGAGCTGTTAAATTGTTTTGTGGACTGACAAAATATCATCATGTGCCTGCAGTGACAGTGGATATCCTTTACCACTTCACTGATGAGACGCTCTGGAACCTACCTCTTTGTTTTCATACTTTGCTGTTGCCTCTTTCTACCAATGCAGTGAAACTATAATGTAACCTTTGTCATATTTCATATTTATCCTTGCCCCTGTAAGATGCTGAGTCTTCCACTGACAAAACTGGTACTAAGAATTACTCAGCAGTAAGCAGAACTGTGTTCATTGTATTAGTATCTAAATGTTGAGCATAAAACAAATGTTCACGTCTTCCACAACATAACCTCTGAGCAATGATTCCAATTACTGGCTTGGAAAGGGAATCAGAAGCTACATAAAGCACCGTGTCTCTCCTTTTATTTTTAAAAGGAATTTCTTACATAATACTAAGGAACATTAACAGAGACTTCTCTTTCAGTTTGCAGATATATTCTGCAGTTTCACCATTTATCATATTTGCTTTGACATTTTATCCAAAACTGGTGACCAGTCACAGGTTGTTGACACTCAGTAAAAATTTAATACAGAAATATTCAAGTCCACAACATCCTCAGATGACAGAAATTCAGAACCAAGACACTAGCTATACTTCAGCTGCTATACAGCTGTAGAGCATAATTGGAAGGTGGGGCAAAACACAAAAGCAATGCAGCTGAAAGTAAAAGTTATGTCTGCTTTGAATTGTCAGCACTACAGAGCATTAGCACTTCCAAATGTGTTATGCCTAGAGGAACAAAACAGAGCAAAATGCCCAAAGAATGTGAATTTAACTCAGGCTATTAAAATTTCACATTGTAACAGTTCTTGTAGGATACATATTATATGAGGAAGAAGAGCATTTTGAGACTGCAGTTAACACTTAACAGACATGAATCAGTTAAAAACTGAGTGATAAACTTAAATGTCCTGGTTTCATTTGAAAACCAGGAATCCTTTTAATCTAGGCCTAGTATTATATGCAATAATTTAATCCATAAAGCTTTATAAGAACAGAGAAGAGGCTTAAAAATGTTATATATTGAATACATTGAAATGATCCTTGAAATCTATTTTTAATATTAAACATCAAATTAAACTATCTAAAAATTGCTTTAACATATGGAAAATACCTATAATAAAAAAATCTTTATTGCTTTTCAGGAAAACAGATGCTCAGTTAGACTTCTAAATGTCTGCAACAGAATGAGTATCCTGAGTAGACTTTTAGGCCTTCACATGTTCATGCACTTCTCATTTTAATTTGTCATCTCCTGATGGGAAATAACATATTCTAAATAATCACTAACACTGCAGGTAAAAACCAGCCATATTTCTGTATTACCTTGAGGACCTTACCTCTTACCACAAGGTCTGCTGAAGCTGAGGAGTTGTCCACAATCGTCTGAGCGGTGCACATGTACCTCCCTGCGTGCCGCAGCTGAACGTTTTTAATAAGCAGCTCACCATTGGATTTAATCTGTCGCAAAAAGAGCAGTAAGTGAAACTGGTAAACATCCCTGTACAGCTATGCGATACCTGTCTATACATCCCTCCCAACTGATCTACAGTGGTTGCTATTTCCAAAAAGTGCTTACTTCGAGAACAGAACACCCTCAAAGATAAATCTGATCTATAGGACACCTGTTGAAAATGTCTTGTGCTTCCTGAGGAGCTGCTGCTGTTTACTGGACATGGAAATCCAGTTATCTTAGAAAATGTTTTTTCACAAGCCCTTTTACTGTTTGAAAACCATATCTGAACATTGAGTCAAGAATTTGTTCATAAACTACAGTCAGATAATTTTTCTGCACCATTACTTGCTTTTCTTGTGCACATTGGCATGACGACATGTCATGGTGTCCTACTAAAAGAACAGGATGCTGTTTGGCTCTTCCTTACAAGTCCAAAGTAGTATGAGAATTTTTAGCACAGATAGGCTACAATCACAGCCTAAATAAAGGTGCACCAAGACCTGCCCTGCACCCTCGGCCCTTCCTGGTGATGCCCCTGCCTGACTGTACATCGGCTCAGCTCTTGCTGCTCCTTGGCAAAAAGCAGAACCCCCAGGGAAGCAATTTACTGTTCAACAAGGCTCATACACTCATCATCAAAGACCCTAATCCTTCCTCAATATTCTTCACCAATGGCAGACTATTGGGAATTATACAGCCATGTTTTCAGATGTCTGCTGCTACCTGTGTCTATAGAGGCAAACCAAAGTATTTTTGTCCTATGACACTTCCATGAACACACTGAGTAACTGGATGTGTACCAAAAAAACAAGGAATAGAACAGAGACCACTATGTACACCACAGCTATTCTTAATGAAAAACACATTTTATGTGAAGACATTTACATAAATGTTTAAAAATAACACAGTCAAAATGTTTTGTTTATCTATCCTGCATTTTATTACAGAAAAAGATTACTAGGCTAATTCACTGCATTATACATATGTTAATCTGAAAGGTATTTCAGAAAAAGCCAAATGTTCTCTCCAAAATACATCTGATTGCTTTCATGGAAGTAAAAATGCTACAAAAAACCCAGATGGATTTATAACACACTATATCAAAAGGGG
This sequence comes from Neopelma chrysocephalum, assembly GCF_003984885.1. Classification (NCBI taxonomy): domain Eukaryota; kingdom Metazoa; phylum Chordata; class Aves; order Passeriformes; family Pipridae; genus Neopelma; species Neopelma chrysocephalum. The sequence goes on from NW_020897719.1 coordinate 5,019,640, forward strand.
CAACATTCAGATTTCCTAATTCACTGAAAATTGTTCAGAAATACAACTAAAAAACCCAAACCAAAAATTGAGATAATTCACTCCAATCCGTAAACCTTCATATGCCCATACAAAAGGAATTCAGATGCAAAACGATTTGTAAAAAAAGAAACAGTTAAATGTTTAGGTGTAAGAATTAGGGTTAGCACCATCGCAGGTTCTAGGGAACAACAAAAACTTTCAATACAATCTCGAATATTATGGGCTGTGTCTCTGCATGTAAATATCCAGAAGAAATGAAAGAAAATTATGCCACCCAGTATATGTTTCCCAATTGAAAAGGATGGGGGGAAAAAGTAAGGTTAAATCTTTTCCAAATGTTCTGAAACTAGAATGAGAGTTCAGAGTCTACATTTAAGGGAGATTAAAATACCCAGATAAAAATATTTTTCTTTTCCAAAGTCCTGTGATGATTTTGGTTGCCAGCTTCAATTTCTGCTAGCATAAAATTTCAGCACTAACTGAAATCTGTTAACACCAGCTTTTTTTGGTCCAACATAAGAATTCACATCTTCAAGAAATTACTGTGGTAAATCAGTAAAAGGAGAATCAAGCAACATGAAACAAAATGCTTAATTCTGGCTAGCAATGATTCAGCTGATTGCCTCATAGGGTCAGCAAGAAATGCAGGTTACACCGTACCTTCTCTCTTTTTGAGTGACACAAGTGCTGTTAGCAATGATCAAACAGATCAGTTGGATCAGTGAACAATCCCATATTCTTGATATATTTCAGACCATTTATCTTTTAGTTATTATTAAACTATGCCCATGTCTATATATATATATTTTCACACTTTTCACTCAAGGCTAACATGACACAGCTTTTAATTGAATTTGCCAAAGTGCATGCAGTACACAGAGATGAGAGAATTCTGGGATAGTAGCATTTCTGTGCTGGTGCCTGCCAGCTTATTCATAAGAACTAAAGGGAGAGTGCTATCAAGGACAGCATCCTTTGAAAATGTGCAGGATTACTGCATAAACTAACACTGTCTGGCTGCCTGCCTAACTACGTTTAAGCCCTACAGTGGCCTAAGCAACGCTGTCCATGGCTTTCAGGAAAAAAAATCAGTGGGAGTTTCAGTAGTTCTATTGGAATGGAGAGGTCAGCTACTTGCTCCTCTGCCCTCCAAAAATTACAACAAAGAAGCTGCAAAAGTTCAAATTCCTTGAGTTTTCAGTTCCTGGTTTTTGTTTGGTTTTTGGGTTGCTTTTTTTCCAATCCTGTTCTTATTGGGTTTGGTTTTAATAAAGAAGTCAAACAGTTCCTTATTTGACTGCTGTGTATAAATCTTTAGTTCATTAACACTAAATGTCATTCTAGAAAGAACCACACTGTCTTTGATTCTCTGATCATTGCTTGCACTTTAATCTGCAAATAAACATAATCAAAGGTTGGGCAAAACAACAAGGTTTAGAAAAACTGCATAAACAGAATTCTCATGATCATATTATTACTTGAATAATAAATGATTTCAAATTCTTAATAGGTTTAGTACTCATTCCTAAGTTAGTACTTTAATTAAAATACTTTATTATATTTACTAATGATAATAGTGCCCATATACTTGCCCTAACAGTAATTTCCCTTACAGGAACTTGGTCTTAAAATCTAAATGATGAAAAACAGATGGGAAAATGTAACATAATTTTAAAATCAGCAAACCATAGATATGGTATTGTATCTTGTTGGTTCAGAAACTCTCCTAGAGCAAGGTTTTATGCATTTGGTAATGAACGTTTCCCTACCTCAGAAGAAGCCTAAGTTCTTGGTGGTAAAAGAAGAGCTTACAAAGCAAATAAAGAGCATGGGCATCAGCGAATTCTGTCCACAAATTAGATATGAGTGTACTGTATGTTTTCGTTCAAAAACCTCAGTACGGCAATGTTTAAAAATGCCTTCCTTAACTCAGAGAAGACTGAATCACAGACTGGAAATAGTGATAGCAGTACTCAGGGATGTTCCAATGGTATCTGTGGTTCACCACTCAGTATTTACCAAGTTTCAAGCAAAGACTTCCATCACATAAGCTCTATATTTATGATTTAATAGTGATGTCAAAAATAGCATTGTGACCTATAAAATAGCAAAGACCTATTTCTGATGTTCATTGTTCTCTTTTGACTATCACCTTTGCCAGTGCCCTGTATTACTGAAAGCCATCAGAACATGCCCCTGTGCGATCAAAACTCATTTACTCGAATTGAGTATTTTGGTTGAAAGCAGTAGTCACTCCCGTTGGACTCTCAGAGACAATGAAGAAACTTAGGTTAATATAAGATTAACAAACCCTTTGTAATAATAAAGCTAACTTGGCAGAAATAGAAGAACCTGGTAAGCAGAGACAGTCTTTTTTTACCCCATTCAATTTCTAAAATTAGACATCTGAGCTTCAGCACTATTTAATACACAGTTGTGGTAAAATAATAAGAGAATTGATAAGAAATAATCAGAGATGGGATTCTGGGTGATAAGATCAGTTTTTCCAAAGCTAGAAATAATTTTAAAATCTTTTTCAATTACCTGTACCTAAAATTATTGTCTAAATGAGTTCATGTGATTTGGTTTGATCCTACCATTAGAGGATCTGCTATGTTGTTGCTACAAGTAGAACAGATAATCCAACAGCTGCTGAGGAATGTTAATGTAAATGTGATTATAGCTGTTTTCCTGATATTGAGATCAGACATAACACGGGGAAAAGGCCACCAGTGCAGCTCTATTATCTTAATCCTATTCACCGGAGACCTTCCCTTGTTTTGTTTGATAAGCCACGGATGACATGATAGTTACAAAAAACTCAGCTGGATAAGGACGACAGTCTTTCCTTCTGAAGAATATCTTCCTTCAGTGAGCTATATTTCTATGTAAAGAAAGTACAGTGCTAATTCTACCCTTGAAATGTCGACTGGGAAGTATATTCAACAAATATACTATTCTTCTACATTCAGGATACCACTGAGAATGCTTCAGGACGCTGTGCTTTGTAGCAAGATCGCTGTGGTGATACGCCTTGTTATTTCATTTCCAACAGCAGAAAAAACCTTGGTACTTGATCACGTATGCTCATGGCTCACAACTTTATGGCTCACGACAAAAATTCACAATACACTGCAAACTACATTGCTCTGAGTAGTGCTCACACCTGGCTTTCTCAGCTCCTGCTACCTAACCAGGGATGGTACATAGATTTTGGTAGCTTGCTAAGTCTCACAGGCACATAAAAGTTATAGTGAACTGCTTTTGCAAAGTATTTTTTTAATTCTAGCACAGAGGTTGGCAGATCTTCATCCTTAAACCAACTACAATTCTTCATGCTGGAAATAGCACTGTGGATTAATAATAGGTTTCCTCAAAGGCTTCTGTCAGAGACAACTGCTTGTTGGCTTCACCCTCAGCACTACGCCTTCTGCTTTCCTTCCCCTCCTTATTCTTAACCACTGACTCCATCCATGCCATTCCACGCTCACTACATTACTATTAGGCCCTTGCCTCTAAATATTACCGCAAATCTAGCCAAAATATGTTATTTTAAATTCATTCATGTCTAAAGCATCTCCCTAATGCATCACGGCACTGAAAGCAATGTATTAAGACAGTGCCTTCAGAGAGTCTTGGGACTTATTTTCAGGAAAAAAGGCAGTAGGTAGTTGATTTCGTTGGACATGCTTCATGAACAGTCACCTACTGCCTCCATATAATCCACAACTGTACTAAATAAGCTCACTAAAACTCTGGTTTTGTTCCAGTCCATAAATAACCTCTTCTTCCCTGTCACTGTGTAACTGAACTTTCCTATTTTGACTAACCTAATGTCTGCGATAAGGCGACCCATTCAGTGGATGAGGGAAAGGCTGTGGATATCGACTACCTGGACTACCTGGACTTTAGTAAAGCTTTTGACACCATTTCCCACAGCATTCTCCTGGAGAAACTGCCTGCTCATGGCTTGGATGGGTGTGCTGTTCGCTAGGAAAAATCTGACTGGATGGCTGGGCCCACAGAGTGGCGGGGAATGGTGCTACATCCAGTTGCTGGTTGGCCCCACGTGGTATTCCCCAAGGCTTAGTATTGGGGTCAGTCCTGTTTAATATCTTTATCAATGATCTTGACAAGGTATCAAGTGCACTCTCAGTCAAGTCAAAAGCAACAATAAGATGAGTGGGAGTGTTGATTTGCTGGAGGGTAGGAAGGCTCTGCAGAGGGATCTGGACAGGTTGCATCAATGGACAGAGGACAACTGTGTGAGGTTCAACAAGGCAAAGGGGTTGAGTCACCAACCCCGGAGGTATTTGAAAGATGTGCAGATGTGGCAATTAGGGACATGGTTTAGTGGTGGACTTGGTAGTGCTGCGTTAACGGATACACTCAATGATCTTAAAGGTCTTTTTCAACCTAAATGATTCTACGACTCTATCTAAAGATTTTACTCCAATTCTTCAGTTCTTTCAAACTTTCTATTCATTTTCTGGTTTGTAGCTGGAGCTAGACTCCACCGTCTGCAGGGAAAGCAGTAAAGAAAAATTAAAATGAAAATTCTTCTATATTTTTCTGTTGTAGGAAACTGTGGAATCATAGAGTCATAGAATAGTTTGGGTTGAAAGAGAGATTTATACAATAAAACTAAGTGTCTCCTATTGAAGCAAGAGCACGCAGTAGAACTTTCTTTACTAGTCGTGAAACTGCAAACAATAATAATTTACAAAAAACAGGCACGTATTAACCCATATTCCTCTAATCGGATTTTTTTATAGTTCAACTTGTTCTTTGTGGTTTACAAAACCACCAGTTCCAAGAACAAAGTGTTTTGGCAACATTGTCTCCAATCTAGAATTCATCCCACCTATTTTAGAAATTTGTAGTGGATTTCTGTGTTTGAATTAAACACCTTTATCAGCTAAAGTAACAGGCCCTTCCATGTCTGTTTTACTTTAACGTAAAGTAACTGGCCACATATATCCAGAATATTACGAATGTCATCCTATAAGACTGCAAAGCTTTCTGTCTTTTAGAGAGGTATAAAGTAAGAGGAATAATATTTGCAAAAGGAAAAAAAAGCCTTTGAGAATACAGTGAAGTATATACATAGTCCAGCTTCACTGTATGATAGCTGGAGGGATACCAGAGCTAGTTATGTACAGACAGCATGGATTCAGAAGCGACGTCAAAGCTGCATAGAGCCTGAGCTGTGAGCCCTGCAAGTTGTATGCTGAACCTATCTGTCTGCCTTTGTGTCATGTCCCTGAACCTATGAACACTGGAGAGCACACTGCTACGTCAGAATCCACACTTCAGAGTCAGTATGGATTCATCAGGTCTTAATTCCTGCTCTGTAGCAGTCATGACACCAAGATGTGTCAGCACCAACTTGAACAATGCCCCCTTCATATGAGAAAATGCGAGTAAGTAACAAGTTAGATATCTCTACGACAAAACTCAACATCTGGCCTTACTGTATCTTTCTATCACCATTTAGTGTTTATTTAATTCCTACAGAAGAAAGCTATTTGCAAGCAGGCCAAGTTCCTGAACATAGAATCATAGAATACGCAGAGCTGGAAGGGACCATCCGGTGTAGGATCCCAAAAATATAATATCAGCAGAGAAGGAGCTGATGAGATTATGTAGCAGGCTGTGGACAGCAGGAGCTGGGAGAAGCTCCTTGCTCTGAAGACCTCCATCACAAGACCTATTAATATTTAGCTATGTTGATTGACCTGTCTCCTCCAGCAAGATATGGAAAGACTTCGTGATGATGTTATCAGACCATGCAAAAACCCCTTTGTCCTTTTCGCCCCATGTGGTCCTAAAAAAGGAAAATATTAATCACTTGTGTAACTGTAGTAGAAAATTGTGTAATCCTCTAGTTAGCATGATCCATCCCCTAATTAATATAGCTCGTCCTCCTCATTAACATGTCCAACCTCCAAGGCCCCTAAATTGTGTTCTCATGCTCAATAAAGTATTCCAGTTTATACCCCATACCTGGAATCGCTTAGTTTTTGACCGCCCACTATCTGGATCATTGAGTCCAACTCCTAACCATGCACAGGACAGCCCCAAGAATCCCATCATGTGCCTTAGAGTATTGTCCAAATGTTTCTTGAACTCAGACAGGCTTGGTGCTGTGACCACTTCACTGGGGAGGCTGTTCCAGTGCTCAACCACCCTTTGGGTGAAAAACCTATTCTTGATATCTAACCTAACTTGTAAAGCTATTTAAGTACAGTTATTAAAGATAAAATGGTGACAAAAATATCAGGGTTTCACGTTCATTGATTTTGCTTAAGACAACTAATAAATAATGTAGCAAATAGGAATACTGCTGGTATGTAAAACATTTTAAAATGTATGTGTGTCACTATGTGACTAAGACTACTACAGTCTACATTTGGACTCTTCCTAATCTACTTACAAGATTCTGACTTGAACCAGTTAAATTATGAAGTTCCTCTTCCTGACTATCCATACAAATGGACTCAAAAGTAAAAAAACAGAACAGTTACACACCTTCACATATGAAAGGGGTTTTTTGTAATAAACTTAAAAGAATACTGATATTTGGATAGTATTTACATTTTTTAATATATATCAAAAGTAATCTCTTCCATCTTTAAAAACACATGACAAAAAGCAGATCTATAAAAATGACCAAACGTTGGCATTTTCCAGACTACTTGAAGTGCTGTATCTCTTTGAGACTTGAAAGGATTGATAATGTTTAGTTCGTCAATTAAATAATCAGAGGAACAACCACAAATAAAGTCAAAAGTAATCAATTTAACAGTAAGATTTTGTGGACTCCATTTAATTCTTTGGAAGCTAACCAATTCATATATATTTTTCCATCTTAAATATTGCTGTCACAGGAAATAAAAACAGCACTGGCAAATGTCCTTCTGAGAAATGAATTTTAGTACTAATGTAATGCAAATTAGTTTTGCCTTCAGTTATGATGGAGATACCAAAGCTTCCATTTAAAGAAAGAATAGTGCAGGGACCTACATGAATTTCATTAGCATTTCATTATGTGTATGGGATGACAACATTAGTATTATTTTGAGAACTGAAATACTGTGACACTATCAAGTTTCAGCATGTGGATCTGCACAGTCACATAAATTAATAGTGATATTACCAGGAAGAGAGATGAGGATCCTTCATCAACAGGAAATTATAGCACAGAGTGCAGGCTTCACATATCCAGTAATTTTAATATTCATGATGGAATATCTTTTTATTTTGTGTTTGTGAAGGGCTGCATGGCAGCATGGGACTTCACTGTTTCAAGCCCAGCAGTTCGTGCTGCTGCTGTCAAATCAGAACAGCTCACTCTTTGCATTTGAGAAAACCTGAACAAACCTGCCACCCAGTGACTTCAGCTCAGAACTGCTAGAGATGGAAACGGGCAGAAGAAAATCCCTTTGTTTGCACAGGAAGGAGAAAATCCCTTAATGCAAGAATACAATAAGTGAATGAAACAGAAATATAAAAAGTTCATACACCTCTTAATTATATCCTATATAAACCTTTGTACCGGATTTGCTGAATTTGTTAAACATTCTACATTTGTTATTACTTAAGCGCTGAATAACCTAATAAATACAAATGCAGACTTCAAATGCAATCCTACTGTCCCCAATAAAGACTAAGCTGCCTGTAGAAGAGGAATGGAGATTATCTGCACTTGCTTTGTATTTGAAAGCCCAGAAGTAAGGCACAGGAATGCAAAACAAGAAGCTGCCCCCATTAAAATAATTTAGTATTGATTAAATGCAAAAGAAACACAACAAACCAAGAAATATCCTTCAGGAAGATGGATACACACACTTTACAAACTGAAAAGTAAATTAACTGATGTTTGGACCTAACCTAAACTTTAACTGTCTAAGCGAATTAAGAGTTAGTTGCTCTTCAGTTCCTTCTGAATCCTATGCAGTATCCATCCCTTTAATCTCTTGGAAAAGGAAATATTCCAGCACAAGATTCAACACCCACATGAAGTGAAGCACCTCTTTCTCTCTCTCTGCAGACCATAGAAAGTCTGTAGAGACCAAGGCAGTCTAGTAAAGTTAGGCTAATTTGGTTTTGAAATCAAGCATTTCAATAGTGTCTCAAATATTGTGGAGTTAATTAGAATTTGGGATCAGGAGTCCAGGATCACTGGCTCTCTGGAAGACAAAACAGGTGGGAATTACATATCATCAGTTTTCTAAGAGAATCACAAACTTTTTGAAGCCCTTACATGGTTCTACATTTGTTCACTTGAAGTTATTTGCTAGAAAGTGCTCTAAAATCAGGATAAACTTTCAGAATTAATTTACCCTAAAAGAAAAAAAATCCAATTTCCTTTTATTTCCATTATTTAGAGGAAAACCCAAAAGTATGTATCAGTGATAGAAAATTATGACCCACAGATGGAGGAAGTTCAGATTCCTTTCTCTTGCATTACAAACTCCTCTGATAAAAGCATTTTTACCTTCCATATCCAAATCACTGATTCATCAACACTTTCAGCCTGATTTTCTGTTTTATGGAACACAATTTCTTTGTACGACTTGTGTCAGGTAGCTAAAAGCAATCAACTACATAAAATCTGACACAGAGTGGTTTTATTTGCTCTTTTACAAGGAATAAATTTACTGGGGCTTTACTCTTCAAGTTCTTACTTTGACTGACACTCTGACTCATTCCCAACCTTTACCGAAGGGCAAAGGAATGCCATTAGGAGGCATTGATTACTACCAAAGTGTAAATATAAACGTATCAAAAGTGTGGCTTAGTAGCCATATGAAGAAGTGTACTGATGAAGATCTGCTCTTTTTTTAAATTCCCGAGGTAATACAAAATACACTGCAAACTGCTTACTGCCCTGCTACTGAGTCTGGACATAGACTTTCAGGAGATTTATTGCAGAAAGTGGTTTATGTCATTGAGTTTAAATGTTTTAAGATGATTTTAGCATACTTCTACTGGATTGTTGGACAAGGGCTTGTTCTCTTACTGAAAGAGAGCAATGTGACTTCTTAGGGATGTTCTACAACTCAGCAAATGAGCAGGTTGAGGCAACTCTGACTCCTCAAAGGGCTGGTTTGTTCCAAATCAGACTAAAATAGTTATGCTTGAAACATCTTTTCACATGGAGATAAACAGATACTGAAAGAGAAAAAAAGAATCTATTGGTCCATGTAAAATCAGATAATATTGCCAGCCTAGGAGGAGGACTGCAGGAGGTACTGTTACATGGTACATCATTTTGAACATGGAGCTGAAACTAAGCACAGTCCCTGGTGTTCCCAGACACTACAGGTATCATTAGCAACCTTTTCTCTATATATCCACAGTTTCTCTTGGAAGCACAAAATAAAAAGGTATATAAACGTAAGGATTTTTGTATAATTTAAACAAAGAACAACAGAATATTTACACACATAGGCAAACACTCTGAGGTTGTTGAATATTAGGTAAATCAGCATGTTATCACATAAGAAAGGACTTCTAATAGAGATATTAATTTTGAATAAGTCTGATAGAAGACTCTAAAAATATAGCCATAGATGCAAATACAGAAGAACTATGATTCCTCTTTCCATGTGTCAAAATTAGTGTCTTTGTATTAACTTGTTTAGTCTTTACACAAACTCTTGCTCAGTGTTTACAGACTGTTTGACTCCTATCCACCACCTGGCCCAGTCTTGTGCCAAATTCCAGAAATGCTGATGAGAAAAACACGGGTAAGCAAAAGTGAATGCATATGCACACTTTTTTAAAGATAATTTACACCCTGTTTACTACAAGGCTACCTATTTACCAGCTATTTTTACTAACAACCAGAGTGGGATTTAACCAAGGTACCAAAATACTTATGTCAATTTAGATACCTGATTTCAGGTATCTACCTGCAAGTATCTATGTGTGTCTGTAAGGTGTCTAAATTGTAATTCTATTTTATGTTCTTGGCCTACTACATCTTTCTGGACCTGAACCAACACAACAGAAGAAGTATAACAGAAAAGAGAGCTATTCACAACAAAGAAAACTAGGTTTTCCCATATTAAATAAGGATCTATAGTATCTTACCATAAAATTCCTTTCATAATGTTCGTGCTCTTTCTCAAAATCTATTACAAAGCCATTTAGAGACCAAATAAATGTCAGGTCTAATGTGGGATCATGGGACGCAATGCATTGCATGGTAGCATTCTCTCCAACGGTGACATCGACATTCAGCGGAGCTAAAGTAATCCTTGTAGCTTCTGTGAAGTTAATGACAAACATGGAAAATTTCAATAAATAAATGTTTATTCAAATGTAAGCTCAGCTCCATAACTGTTTGATTACACATTAAACCACTCCTTCAAACTCCAATTTGTATGTTATTCATACAGTTACATTTCAAAGGACCAAACTAAAGAGAACAAAGAAAACCTTCTACACCTAAGATGTCTGACTTCAATTTAGCTGTTTCAGTCTCTGAATCACATTACTATTAAAAACTATTTTTATTCATTGACTATACCTCAGGTAGAAAGAAGGCACATTATGAACATTATATGACTTGTGTTGCATTTTTTGTTTCAATTATAATATTTACGTTTGAAAACCTGTCTTTTTAAAGAACAGAAAGTTCTACTCAGCCTGAGTCAGATTTTCATTAGAGCATTGCAGAGATTGAGATCTCAATTTATCTACTGAGAAACAATATAATGGATGCATAAAAAACTGTGCAAATAGCTACATGTGGAAAGAAAGAGAAAACAATACAAGGAAAAGAAGAAAGCTGTATTTACTCTAGGAATGTCCATTATTATTACAGAAACAAAAGAGAAGGCAGAGATCTCATGACACTTGCTAGAGCTCTTGATAATTACATCAAACTCATATGGCAAATTAGCAATTGTTCTGGTAGGCACTCACTTGATCTGTGAGACCTGTTCCTTTTCTTACAATTATTATCATAAAATAAAAAGCCACAGAGTATCTTCCTTATGCCATGACATACAATATCTCTCCCACCAATATGAGAGTTGGAGTAGGGTATCAAAATCTGGAGGACAATAGCCTATTGCTAGTAGCAAAAGAACTACTGCTACTAGTTAAAACCTAGGTTCAAGCATGCTCCAAGGAACACATTCCATTCTACCAGAGAACAGGAAAATATCCTCAGTAAACTGAATATTTTATCAATCTGCCTTAGAAAGAAACCTTTCCCCAGATCCTACTCCAGTAATCTAAAACCTGCTAGATACCAAGACTCTGAGGATGGCACAACTACTGGCTTTTGCAGTATGGAGCATCTCATAGTTCATTGGAGTAACCAGTTAACATTCGATCTCCTAAGTCTTAGCTGTGGACACACGCTTAGGATACTTGCTCCATTCCAGTGTAGTGGTGCTTGTATGCTCAGCATTTGGTTCTACCATCACTGATTTTCTAAATGTATACATAAATATTCTACTAGTTTAAAACGTTGCTGAAATAGTGGACCAGTGGCAGGGAACAAGTAGCATCTGGGAAAAACCATCAGACTTTGCAGTGCCTGTCAGTTTCAGATTTAACTTTTTAATTTCCTGTAGTCATGCACCATGTCCGAGACATTTTATGGGCCATGTAATGTGCTTGGGAATGCCACTTTTAAAGCATTCTTCATCAACCTTCATCATTGTACACTTTGTCCACAATGTGAAAACAGTTTTGAAGTATGTCATCTGACCCTTCTGTTTCTGCTATGATGTCTTATTATCTTGGTGTTCATTTTTAGATGAATCGGAGCAGAATTCTTCAAAATTTAAAATTTCTTTATCCTACTTTATAAGGTTTACAAACATACGGTTTAAGTGTTCCACTGTGTGAATTTAGTTTGCAAATGTTCTTCCTGATTTTACAAGGTATGATAAAACTATGAAGGGTCTAGATATATTTAGTTACAAAAACTTTCAAAATACTTAAATGCCTGAGAGTAATATTAAGACGTGTAACAGCAGAAGATGATAAAAAGTAACTGCAAACATAAAGTAAAATTTTACAACTCATTTGGTATATATTATCCAGAAAATTGTTTTCATATGATCTGGTGCTACAGATTAATTCTCACATTAGTACATCACTATTGTGGCATTGAGCTGACACATTCAGCATAACTTCTGGAACATAGATAAAAATGTATCTGATAAATGACTCTCCTATGATCAGTAGTACTTGATAGACATAGTTGTTACAGAATGTTGTCTTTCCTGTCTGTAGTCTAGAGTTATTTAATTATTTGACATCAGATTTAAAATACATAATTAAGGATATCAGTACTCAATCAATAAATAATAATACTCATAAAGAAAGAGAATTTAGTAGCGCAATCATAAGGCTATATGCCCTTATCTCACAAATTTTATGCATATTCTTTTTAACATGCATACTCCTCTCTCAAACCTGCTTACAGCACAAAAAAAAAAAAAGAAAAAAAGAAAAAAAAGAAAGGTCAGTAGGAGTGCCCTTGCTCTGAGTTGCAGCCCCAGAATCTCACCTTAGTGTGAGTGCTAAGCTACCAAACTGAAGAAATGCATTAAAATATGTCAACTTAATGTATCTGATTTAATAATCTCTTATGGATAAATCAACCCTGAAAAATGAGATACAGTGTTAGAACTGCTGCAAATAAACCCAGTTTCTTCTGAGCAACATGCTTCAAAAGCATCAATTCATTCTTAATGAGGAATTAAATTAGAAAGAAAAAATACGGAGCAGCTTGCAATGCTGGAGCGAAACATTAGTGATTTTGAATTGAGGGAATATAGCCAAAACAAACTAATACAATTCAGAGACTTACCTGTCATTTCTAGAACACCAGTGCTATTAGCTTTTCCTCGGTTATTTTCCGCAAAACAGGTGTAGCGACCTTCATCCAGCTTTGTTACATTGATAATTTCCAGACTCCCATCGTCCCAGATACGTATGCTATGGAAAGTGCAAAAAATATATCAAGAGCAATTAGGTTTTATATTTGAAACCAATGTTTCCTCTAGAACTGTAGTAACTGAAAGAACAAACTACAAATATCTTTTGAAAACTCACATCTCACTACTGGATTTATAAACATCCTTATAGAAAAAGATATTTAAAGAGAATGTTGCATGATTAGATGTCTTGTTGCTGGAGCAAGAGCACGTACTTCTATGCACTTGTACTCATTCAAATATTTTTCTTAGAGTTTTATGATACAATTCAATTCTTAAATGTAACCAGCACCAAACAGACTGATTAAAGTTGGATACCCTACTAGCTATTTGGATCCACACTGCCAGCAATATTTCAGCATATTATTTTCCTGAAATTACACATTTTTCTGCCCCTGAATTCTTGAAGAGGGAGAACTAGATAGAAATATACGGCAATGTTTTTAAGGCTCGAAGTGTTCACTAACAGTCAATACTAACCGGCTCCCATTTACAAGCAATTCCGTTCCTTTGCTCCAGGAGAATTTTGGCTTAGGAGCAGCTTTAGGTTTGCATTCAATGATTACACGCCCTCCTTTAGCTGCTAGGATTTTCTTCTTCATAGGGTTCAGTTCAAAAGTAGGAGGTGAAGCTGAAAGCAAAAATGAACACAAGTATTGCTGTAAGTGATTTACTGCAAAAGAAAATTTGTTTGCAACATGCAATAAATGACAGAACTATTGAATTTTTTACAAATATCCATTATTTAGACCAGTGAGAAAAATATTAAGGATACAGAGATGTGGTGGGAAGTAGATGGTGATCTAAAAGAAACAGGAAAAATAGTTATGTAGTTCTGTGCTGTGTTACATTAGAGGTTTCTTTCTGAAACTTCCAACTAAGTTTAATCTAACAAGATCAAAGTCCACTGAAATCAATAGAAAGTTCTTCCCTTTCAAAAGGCCTTTTGATCAGTCCCAATAAAATTCAGATTCCTGGAGACGAATTTTTGTAACAAGTTCCTCACTCGATCATACTTTACAGTGATTTTAACCCTCTCCAGGAACTCTAACGTTGTGCCCTTCTTTGTAGTTTTTTGTTTGGCCAGCTGGCCTTAGGTGCACTCTCAGATGTACAAGAGTTATGAGACAAGACTGTATCAAGCACCTTGCTTATGTTTTTGAGGTCAGATCTTTGCTTACTGATTTTCTCTCTATTTGAAACCAAATAAAAGAAAAAAATCATTTAACTATTTTGCATCCTGGCATATCATTGTTAATCATGCCAGCAAGTGTGTGCACAGTCTGAAGAAATAAGGTTATTAGTTAATTACAGAAGTACAGAGCAAAACTCTGAGAGACATCCACATCTTACCAACACCAAATTTTGAAAGCAAATGCAAAAGGTGCTCATTGTGTGTAATCCAGGCTGGTAGTGAGTACATAGTAATGGAAGAACAGTGTAGGATGAGGTGTTGTGCAATGGATTGGGAAAACCAATAATATTTCAGGTCTTGGGAAAGTCTGAAGGCAAGTGTGAGATGGAAAGAACCCAGAGTAAGTACTGCAGGGAAATCTAGGAAAACCCTGTCATACAGCCAGTGCACCTGCTCTAATGACATCAGTAAAACCATCAGAAATTGTTTTAAGGCTGATCACTCTGGATCTGAAAGTCAAATTGATGCTCCTGAGGAGAACAATGGATTAATAACAACATCCAGCCATCAAATGGCACAGCTCTATTGCACGCAAACATTGTGGCTTGGCTTTAATGGGTTGTAGAAGTCAAAAGCAAAGGGAGAGTGAAGAGGAACAGCTTCAAAGGCCAAGTGACTGACAACACAGTTTCTGAAACAGCAGGTTTTACCCCACAGAAGAGTGAGCATAGGTGAGCAAAAAATAAAATGCTTCTCAACCAGTTATGCAAGCTTGAAAGTGTAGGCAGCAACTCTACATGTTGCATATGATTTCCTCACTATCAGTTTCTCTGGGGGGTAACAGCAGCAGACAAACATCAGAAATAATACGGCAAACATGCCTCATAAGTTAGTAACTTTATCCTGAAGTTGTTGTCAAAATCCAGGTAGAGAGCTCAAATAAACCTCACCTAGACAGTGAGGGTTCTTAGCTTTATCCTCACAGGAATCTGTTACAAAAAATACTTGCAAATATGACTACTATATTGCACAACTCTGAAATAGCAAATAGAGAAATAATCCCACTGACCCACAATCTTCAGTTCAGCATTTGCATAAATAATTCCATACATGTTTTCTGCTATACACTGGTACATGCCAGCATCATCAAAGGTCAGACTTTGCATTCTTAGTTCACCTTTCCGGAACTGAAACACAGAATCAATAAAACAATAAGACATTAATATAGACTACATATGCTGAAGAATTCACACTCATCCACATTCTTTTTTTTTTTTTCAGTGACACTGGGTTCACCTTCTTTTTTAAAAGAAGATTCAGTGTTGTTCAATACTTTCCTGGAAAAGTCCTAGATGAGTGGCAGTAGACAAATTTACTCTTCAGTCCCCTGTTATCACATCAATGCAAACACTACTGATTCAGAAGCGAGAAACAAGGGACTGAATTAATTTTATGCATATAAGCTTTGTTATGCCATGTTCACTGTTCAGTACTTTCTATTGTATGTACATTGTTTTACAACAATAAAAAGTCAAAGTAAGCCCTAATAAGGTAGGAGTTTTTCAGAAGATTTCCCTGGGAGATAGTATAAACTATTTTCTATATACCCTGTTTTAATATAAAAAAGAAAAAACAATACATCAAAATAAGAATCTATTTTTAAAAACTGTGTATAAAAATGCACAAAGTGAGGTGGGGTATTTTGTAAATTACAAATAGATGTCAATTGGAAGATCATGTTAATAAATCGTTTTCTTGTGAAAATCAATCTGAAAAGGTTTAACCCTTGTATCTAAGTATATTGGAGTGCATGGAGCAATGAAAGATTAAAAGAATATTATTTACCTGAAAAAAGAACAGATTAAAGGAAACATATTTCATATAAAAAGCAAACATTTTATGTAAAACAAGAATCTTTGTTTTGTGCTAAGCGCAATACCTGATTAAAAATTATCTGATTTAGAAACAAGCTACATTTTCAAGGCAATTAGCATATTTTTGCCATCTTGTATTTGGAAATCATCTTAACATCACATTAACACACAGCATAATCTTCCGGTGTGCTACTGGAGAATTATACACCGCTTTCTGCAATCAAGTATGCAGATTTTGTCAGTGAAAGCCAAGTACCATCAAGGAACTTGCTTGTTAAATTATTTGTTTGCAATAACTACTGAAGCTAGACAACAGCATTGTTTTTCCAGATTTAAGCCATCTCCATATGGCAGATGGTGATATCCCTGTTCTCCCTCCAACCTCACACATTTTTCTTAAGGTAATCAAAAAACAAGATGCCTCATTGTCTTTTTTTGTTTGCTTGCCAAGATCAGAGTCACCATAGCTCAACAGACGCAGCACTACATTGTGCCCTCTTATAATCTCTTTGTTTTTAATGGCTTTGCATACAGTATAAGCAATAGACTTTAAATACATTGTTGAAATGTCTGGACAAATTTTGCCCACAGAAACTGCGTGTCCCAGCCCTGCAACTGGTCAAGGCCAGGCTGGATTGAGCTCTGCGCAATCTGGTCTAGTGAAAGGTGACCCCACCCATGGCAGAGGGGTTGGAACTAGATGATATTTAAGGACCCTTCCAACCCAAATCATTCTGTGATTCTGTGACAGAACATCTACTTAATTTATACAACATATCCAATGTAACAGAATTAAATTATTTAACAGTACTCCTTTAAACTTCACATCAGCTAAACATTTGCAACATTCTGTGTCTAGAAAAAATGAGAAAAAATACAGGATAAAGAAACACCACTGATAATTTAAAAATACTCTTTCTTCTCATATCTCCACTGACTCCATTTTTCTTATATTTTTAAAGACACACTCATGTCTAATGTGGCAAAAAGGATTAATTTTAAAGAGTAGCTGACAATTTTTTTATCCAGAGAAATGAGCATTTATTTAAACAACAGGCCTGATGAAAAAGAGATATCCACCTCTCAAACATATGGTGAAAAGATAAGTTCATAATTCAAAGCTGAACACTAAATAGCCTGAAGAAATAAGAGAAGATTGAGATAAAACTTTAAAAAATAGATTTTAATGCCTAATGCAAGTGTAATCAACAAATATTTGTATCATTATAATACATTTTCTTTTAACCTTTTAATAATGCATGGTTCAAAAAATCATTTCTATCAGCTAAGCAATCAGTCCAGCATCATCTATGCTAATATACTTACCGAGGCACCATTCTTCAACCACCTAATTGTTGGAATAGGCTTGCCTGTAGCTACACAAGGCCAGTACAGGTCACTGCCTATATCCTTCTCTGTGTCATTGATATGTTCTACCCACTCGGGAGCAGCTGAGGAATAAAATACATAATGCATTGTTAATATAGCACATACATATTTAATGAGCATTATGTTGTATTCATTCCACTGCTTTTCCCATGATGCTTAAATAGGAAACACAAAGTAACGATGATAACTCAGCAATGCACCAGCACAACAAAGAATGAAGAAGTTTCTGTCTTACGACACAGACTCAAAATAACTTCAAACTACTTTTTATGAGAAGAAAATATGGAATTGAAATAATGATTCCTGAATGACCAAAGACATAAGATACTGCTTATATTGATCTGTAGATTATCCAATGTGGAAATTACTCACTAACACCATAAAAATGATAGTTAAATGACATGAAACTGTGCACAACTATGTATGTACTAAAAGGATCTCCAAGAAATTATTCTCTTGGTCCAGAGAGGATATTTAAAAAAATTAATATTGAAAACAGTCCAGCATTTTTGCTTTTGCTAAGCAAACAAACCTATTTATTAGCTCTACTTATTTTAAGCAGTAACAACCATCCCACATTAATGTTGAATGTATCCCATTGAAGTTCTAGCACTTAACCGAGGATCTTAACTCAGATGATGTTCTGTACAGTCAATGAAAAGAGACAGAAATCTTCTGAAAGTGATTCAGATGTTATGTGTGACCTTTTTGTGCCACAGTTTTGTGGCACAAGTCTCAGTCAATGAGTCAAGTTGGGATGACTCCACTTAGCAGTAAGATACAATGTTTTTATTACCTAATTTAACCAAACGCATAAAGGGAAGTGACAGAGGGTAGAGGAATGAAGAACTGAGCATAGCTGATAAGAGATAGAGCTAAGGCAGAAACCACAAACAAAATGAGAAAACAATAAAGCATAACAAACCTAATGATCTCTTTTTCTTCCAGGAAGTTCTTTCACTTCACGTACTCTAAATTGATATAATTTCCATTATGCATAATTACATTAAAACTAACACACATAACTGTCAAGGTGTATATATCAGCTGTTATAACCAGACAAATTGAGTAGTCATTCAATTATCACACAAATGTTATGACTGGCATTTAACGCATGAGTTTTGATTTTGCTCTATTAACTTGAACAGCAGCATGTGAGGATGATGGTACGAATCAACACTGACATCAAGTGTGAAAACATAGGTATTTCCAACATAAGTAAAAGCAACATAGATCATCAAGAACAAAGTTATGTCTCCTACCTTGTACATAAACTCTTGCTTGATGTTTATCTTTTCCTTTATAGTTTTCAGCTTCACACTCATAAAGTCCTTCATCTTCATACTGAATATTGAAGATCTTAAGAACTGCACCAGACATGCTTATCTCAGCAGTGGCTGGCATGGGTTCAAGGTATTTACTCCATCTCAGTTCAGGAACCGGACTTGAAAAGGTATAGTAAAGTACAAATCAGCAAGAACTGGTTGTTAAATTGCAGACTACAAAAAGAGCATTTGGTCATCAAACATGTATTTTCAGTCCCTGAAATATGAAAGCAAACAGTGCTCTACAATAACTTTAAAACACACTTACTTTCCAAGAGCAAAACACTCCAGTGTCACATTTTCCCCCAGGAGAGCGTACGTGTCCTTGAACTTCACCTTGATATCAGCAGGATATACTTTTGCTCCTAGCACAAAAAAAAGATTCTCAGAAAAGGCGCGGTAGAAAGTTATACAGCTACTAAGATTTCCACAGTTCAAAAAAACTGTTCTTAAAATTCCAGACAAAATTCTTCTCTACAGTGAATAAATGGCCTGGCCATCCACAAAGTCTGACTAAGCACTGAACTTTTACTAGTAAGGCATAATTGCTTTACTCAGCAAATTGTTTTACTAGTAAGGCATAATTGTTTTACTCAGTTTTACTAGTTATTTTTCTCTGGATGACAATGCCTAACATTTTTTATGGAATTTTTAATTGCATTTGAATTGCGATGATGGATGTACTGTTTGTGTGGGCAGACAAAACCTGAGTCTCTATTTTCCACAGATTCTTTGTGGAATGGATGGAATATTCTGAATTACTTTGAATTTAAGCTCAATTTTATCTTAGTTAGGGTATGAAGGAGCTAGAGCATGCAAATCTACAGCTTAATGAGGGCACAGGGATGCAAATATAACCAAATCTACCTACTAGTGATCCCTGTATAACTCCTCTTGCAGTTCATCTAGACGAAGATCACAGTGTGAATATTGCCCACAGAAAATTTGGATAAAGATCACTAATTTATAACTACTAAAATTCAATCACAGTTCTTCACTGTAATATGGGAAATTTAACAGATAAAAGGGTCGCTGAAATATTGATGACCATTTTATGAGACTAGTGACAGACTGAAGTCAACAGGGAATTTGGTTACTATTTGGAAAACATGCAGTTCTCATGAAGAAATGGTGGCAAATAATCTAGTAATACAAAGCCACACAAGTGTCTTAGGGAATTAATAATGAGACACAAAGTCCTTGGGCCAATGCTGGATAGAAAATTTCCGCAGGGGAAAAGGATTTTCCATTTTCATGGTGGATTTCCTGGGAAAAATGAGTAATTCCTGAAGCTTTTAATCAACTTTTACATGAAGTTTCTGCTTTACAGTCATACCCCTTTGAACTAGTGCGAAGACTAGAAAAGATATTAAAGATTTTGGGATGAGAACAGGGGCTTATCACATAAAAGAGATAAGAAGAGGGAAAGCAGATAAGAGCTGTTCTCCATTTAAGAGGAAATTTGTGAATGAATCCATGGAGATTTCCTTCACAGAGTGTTTATTGTGGATGGGAATGATTGGGACCAAGTAACCTTGTGCAGTAGCTATTATAACTTGTCATATAATTCTCCTTACAGAGATTAAAGCAATTATGAATTAGCAAAATTATACAAACAGTTAAAGCACTGCATGCACACAGTATTTCCAATAAATACTTACGATCTGATTGTGGAATAAGTGGAATAAATTTACTGAATACACTCTTTGTTATTGAAGGGCTGGACACAAAACACGAATAATTGCCCTTATCTGATGCTTCTACATTTGCAATGTAGAGATTGCCATTCGTCTGTGACACAAATCGTCTCTTGTCCAAAGCAATGAACACCGGGAACTCATTTAGAAGCCAGCGATAACTGAGATCATCTGGAGGAAAGCATTTTCTAGTCAATATTAAAAACCAACACGATCAGCTACTCAAATCACAGAATACTGTCTGCATATAAATTACTTCACTCTGATTTCTAGTTTATAGATCTTTCTTTTGGAGAGGCAGCTACGTGAGAGAGATTTACACATGCCTCAGTAGCCAGCTCGTAACTTTCTACACTGAACATCGGAGTACTGTCGTAGGGTAACTGTCGGAAGGTCTTGGTCCATGGGGGACACGCAAAAGGTGGTGAGACAAAGAGATGTCTGCCTGCTCAGCGCAGCAGGCAGTCTTTATTGAGATCACTAACCTCTACTTTCCCACACACACAACATAAACATATTCCCACAAAAACACCCAGGAATTTAACACCTGCACATTATCAAACAACTTTGGCCTTGTACTGCCTAACACCCAAGGCTGTATCTATGGGAACATGCAATTAGCCTCACTTTTCTCAAGGGAAAGGCCTCACATCCTGCAACACTTCAAATTCTTCTACTTTCAGGGGTCTCGGGGGTTCTATGGGTCTGCCATCTGCCCCCACAGAGTACTGCTGCCATGAGTGCAGATTACTGAGGATGCAGCTACAGTGCACATAGCTCCCCTTGGGTGGGCACTACCACCCCACAGGAGCTGGAGTGGGATGGGAGGAGACAGGCAGCTGGGTCTTGACCTCATGCAATTCAGAAGCTGGGAAGTCCTCACCAGCCTTGTGGTTTAGACAATTAGAGTATTTTAACTAGCAATATATCTTAGTTCTTCATTCTCTTGCAACACTTAAACAGAGTACGAAAACTAAATCATTATCCCATTTTACAAGGAAGAAGCGAAGCTAACAGCCAAATTCTGCCCTTATGATGGAACTGTAGATACTTGAGATTATGGGCATAATCCCTGCAGAACTCTTCAGTTGCTAATGATGAGAAAAAGGAATTTCCAGAGCATAAATCGCCTCATCTCTGACCCTCTCGGGGTGCCTACTGCTGTTACATGATTTTAGCAGGAGCCATGATCGTATCAGCTGAGGTGACTTCATTAGGCAGAATGAAGCTGGACCCTGTCCAAGATCAGCAGAAAGTCTGTGATGACACAGTGACACTGATATGTACTCAAGTCTTCTGACCGGTAGTCCAAGCCTCCCTTCCATTATCCAGATTAGCCTGAGTAATTTTATTTAAATCAAAATCTATTTGCAAATTCAACAATACCCTTTATATACGGTCAACAACAAACACATATTCGAAATGGAAATCTAACCTAAATGTTTGATTCTAACTGCATTAAAGTTACTGTTTAAATAATTTTAAAGGAAACTTGGAAAAATAAATATTAATTTGCCTTTTACTCTTAAGACATTGAATATGAAGCACTTTTAGCTGAATTACCTGGGTAGTGGTAAGGGGGCTCACAAAGAAGCACTGCTCCAACACCTTCTCGCACTTTAACCTCATAACGTTCCTCAGGTGGAAAGGGATCCAGATCTAGTTTTAAGAAAGCAAGGGGAGAAGAATTAGGTTTTTCATGACAATAATTTATTATTATTATTATTATTATTATTATTATTATTATTATTATTATTTTCAGTCCTGTAGAGATTGATGTAGAAATACAATAGAGAGATACTTCTAATGCCAGTTTTGTTTATTTGCCATTATCAAATCAATTTTTTTACAGTATTTTTTCATCATAATTGAAAATGCCAGACGAAAAGAAAAAAACAAAAAAACAGTGGTGCAGATTGTATCCCTAGGAGTAGCCAGGAGAGTTACATTTGAAGAAGGAATCTCAGGAAGAGACAAGAAAAGGATTTTAGATTATTTTTCAACAAGTTTTTCCAAATGCAAGTTTAATTCTTTACTGTAACTTAACGTGGCTTCTCTGAAATGACCTGGCTGCCCTTTCTGACAACTCCAGCAGCCAAGGACTAGCAAGGAGTTAGCTAGACACATCTTTAGTGCCAGAGGTTTGGGACAGAAGTGACTCACATCCCAGGTGAAACCTTAGCTGACTCTCTTTAAATCAACTTCCATGCAGCAGGGTAACCAGACTGCTGTAAAAGAATGAAGAAACAAGTCTTTCATCATCCCACAGACTGTGGGAGACCAGTAATGGTATCTGCAGAGATAAGACAACAGTTGTATGAGTAACATCAACTACATCAATAATTGCACTATGCTGCTGCTTTTCACTCTTATCCAATCTGAAATTTAATCATAAACCTTGAGGAGGAAACATGTCTTGTGAGGTTTCCCTATGTCACCAAGTACAGGAAGACTGTAGAGATCCTCACCGGAGCCCTGCTCTAAATGCTACTGTGGTGCAAACAACACCTCTGTAATTGCCAAGTGCACAGCCTCTGAATGCAATATTCTACCACAAAATCATCTAAGCTAAAGTCATGTAGATTACTTTAGCTTTCTTCAATGGCAGGCAGCCATCCAGTTCTACTAAATTCCCAAGGGTGTCTCTGAGACCTAACTAAAACTTAAGTGCAGCCAGCTAGCAACAATAAAAAAAAAAATCAGGACTGAGCTAGATACAAAAAGAGATTAAGTAGAAAACAGAGCCTATTCACTACTGTAAAATGCAATGCGTAGATCTATTATCAATCATCTAATATGTTATCTATTAATAATTAATTCCTTAACTTTGTAAAAACTGCTACATTTACTAAATATAATAAAGGTAAAGGAATGCTCATAAGGAAACCACAGTTGTCAGATCTGAATGGCTACAAAAATCTAGGAAGCAAATGTCACTACACTTTGTCAAATGCCTGAAGAAAACTCTAGTACAGTTAACACTAGCCAGTGTTCAGGGAGACACCTCTCCCAACTTCTGAAACACTAATTTTTATTCTGCTCAAACAGACCAGAAGACAATACAGATGCTTCCACTGACTGACTGGATCTTGACTACATCAATGCTTCAATGGTAGGCATTGTAATGGGACACTCGAAGGACTTGTGATTCTTATTTTAAAAAGAATTTACCCTCTGTCATAGTGCAATGGAAGTACTTAGTTCTTCACAACTGTCTCCCAATTAATTTGGAATATTATTCTTTGATAAAAGAAAGGAGTAAGTCTATCAGACTAACGCAGTAAGAATTAGCTATTTGATCAGACAAGTGTTGTACCTAAAGCCAACAAAGCTCTTCATCCACATTGGAATACTTCTATTCATACAATATCTGCAGTAGTTTGAGTATATTCACATTCCAAATACCAGCATGGACCTTACCACACAACTACTTTCTATATGCAAAATATTGACTGATCTCTCATTAGAACATTAGTTTCCTTGCTGCAGACCTTTTGACCATCTTGTAAACTTGCCAGTATTATTGATTTCTGCTGTCTTTAAAATCTTTTGCAGGAATAGGAAAAAAATTAAAATTCCAGTGATTAGCAACAAATGTGTTGCTAATTTGATACTGCATTGCATATGGGTGGTATAGGGTTTGATGTAAGGAAAATCTATCATTGCTTTAAATTTTTTTTAGAAATTTTAAGTTGGCATTTAAAGTGTAGACATTTTGTTTATCGTGTTCTTGGATAACCTCTGAAACTCTGGGACAGCCACAACAACGTGTGCAACACTTAAAAAATATTGTAATAGGTTTGAAGGCATTGGATCTAAAAAGGTCCAGTTCTACTAAAGACAGTATTCTCAGATGGATTTTATGAGAGAATGTGGATTTTGTTCCATAATTTCAGTAAGTTTTAAAGTAAGACAAAAATACAGCTGGTCAAGACTTTTTTGAGCTCTTCTAAATGGATGTCAACATTTTTTAATCAGTTTATGCACAAGCAAAAGAACAAAAACTTCCACTAAAGATGGATTCCACTATACTAATTTTAGCCACTCTGTATTCAGCTTTTTAGAGTGATTATCAGAGGAAATGGTTTTTTATAGGTGATCGCTAAAAAGAAGAAGGGAAGAAATACAATAGTTTAAAGAAGAATGAAAGCAGCCTTTATTTAACAGGTATTTATCAGTTTCCAGCTATCTTTTCTCTTCTATTCCTTGCCTCATTGCTCTATTATCATTTACACTTTGAAACATTATATATTAGGGTTCTGTTCACTATTAATGTTCAGCATGCTGACTATCAACATTCAGCTCATGCAGTCAGTGAGCTGGTAGGCAGAACATGCCTCAGATGGTTTTGATTGTACTTTTTTCATCTACTGTGTGTATTGGTTTAAATTTTTTTTTTATCCTATTGGCTATTCAGGACTGATACCACTGAAGCCTGCTTTAGGTATAAATAAATATCCTGTAAACTGAATTGTAATGTTTTCTCCATTAAAAGGAAGTAACAACATGGCTTTCAATTATTTTTCTAGAAAATACACCAGGTAAATACAGACTGTATCAACTGCAAATACAGACTAAGACTGTATCAACTATAATCCATCAGCTCATTATAGCCTCTGAATTTCTCTGGTATGTGGCCCCACTGTCTTATAACTACTATCAGAAAGCGGAACTTCTCACTTCATGTCTGATCTTATACAGTAAGAAGGGAATTCTGCTCACGGAAGCTGGTGAAAGACAGGAGGGGTGCTAATCACTTAGTGTCAGGGAACCCAGGGCTTTGTGAACAGACCCCACTTAGAATGGATTCCTTTTTTTTGGATTCCTTTTTTTGCCCTCTGATGAAAAAATATATCCAGGGAAAAAGGTAGCTTAAGGCAAAGTAAAATAAAAATCCCAAACACATCTTCAGTCAGTAAAATTTCACATTACTCTTCATTTAGTTCATCATTTTTTTACGATGCACATATTTGATGTATTTGTTGATGGTGCAGGTCTGTACATATGCATGCATTCACCAGACTAGCTCATGATTGTCAGAAGTTGACAGAAATGTCCCTCAGCAGGGATCTTAGCCTAGCCTAGGAGTCAGGGCGCACGCTTTACTAGCAAGTGGCATGCCTTCCTGTTGTGTTTGCACTGCAGCAGCACCTCATGCCCCCACATGTGTCTTTCTTCTGTGACTATTTCCCCTCAGGTCCTACCATGATTTTAAAAGAGTCTGGACATTATTATCTGGAGATCTGGCTCCTTGAGTTGTAGCTGTTGGAGGGGTTTCTGGGGGGTCACTGCCGGCCGCTCTGTGAAGGTTTTCAGGGCTGGGATCACCCCCCCGCCGCCCGTCCCTCGTGGTAGGGACAGGCGGCGGAGGTACTTAAGCCAGGAGACAGAGACCACGTAGCACGCAAGGAATCCAGCAGCGAAGAGAGATTTATTCAAATTTCCCGCAGCTTATAAGGGCTGCTGGGCAAAGGAGGGGATTGGCCATTTGGCTAGCCAATGCAAGGAGACAATATAATAACTATGGCAACACAGAAACCAATGGTAGACAAGTGAGTTAACAACTTCAAAACCCCGGCATCTCACCCTTTCTTATTTATAATAAAGACAACATTTGTAATTTTAATGGGATATAACAATGAAGATTTTTTAGTTGAACCTGGGGTGAAAGTTGATATAAAAATGAGAAAGTGAGTAAGATGATTTTTATTGAACTTGGGAAATCAGGTTATTTTATAATTTATGTTCCTATTATAAAAAGAGAAATCTCTAAATTAAATTTTACTTGAGTCTGTTTGGGTGACTCTACCCGAGCCTGTTAGGGAGGCTTCCAACCCGAGCATGTGTGGGTGCTCAATCCGAGCATGTGTGGGTGCTCAACCCGAGCCAGTTAGGGCGGCCTCAACCCCGGTTACTGACGCCTCCTGATCAACTTTGAGTCTCTTCAATTAATAATTTAACAGTTACTCACTGGGAAGGACGTCAGGTCAGCTGAATGCTAAAGAATATAAAATGCTTACAAAATTGCTATGGCACTTAAGATATTGGACTTTTTACAAAGTAATACAGCTATAGCACACATTAGCAGAAGACACTGCAGTTTAAACATTAAGTATTCCAAGCTAACCATAATTTTTCTATGTTTTGACGTAAACATTGGCTTACATCCAAAACTCAGAGTGGCTTCACTGCTTCTGACAGTTCCAAAGATATTCGACACTACACAGACATATTTTCCAGCATCCCTTGATTTCTCTGGATTATTGATAACAAGTCTGCCTCCCACCATACTGTAGCGATCCTTTGTTAAGTCAATATCCCAGTTGTTGAGTTTCCACCTATTAAAAAAGAAAAGCCAGATGTAAGATTTGGCCCAAAAAAGCAACCTGGTAAGAAATATGATGTGAAAAATAACTCATAAATTGTGATAAAATATACAGGAAGTTATTAATATACTTCTATACATGTTTAAAGCTTTTCTTCAGCAAAAGGCACAGATTTGAACTCCATAGGTCTTTTAAACATAAAAGTCTCACATTTGCCGTCTTGGAGATGTGATATAGGTTAAAACACGATTTCTGGCCAAGCTTTAAGAGATGTTTGAGCTGGCTGTCAATGAGCTAGCTAGTGATCAAACATGGGGATTTTAAAAACATTCTCAAATAATTATCTAAGAGATTTTTGTAAACCTGCTGCTAATGAAAATGTTTTGTAAAACCTAACATGCCAGTGAAGTCAGTGCAAAAACTGTAGCATGCTTGATTTAAGACCTACTTACTAGATTCAGAAAATTGCTGAACATTCTCCCCCTAATTATGGTAAAACCCCACAGCACTGAATTACTGCAACTTTCACTTGAGGGACTAAGACAGAAACCGGTGGCCCAGATTTAGCCCTTATCGATTTCTAATGATTTTAAGAAAGTTAAAATACATGGAGTAGGAACCAGCACTCATTATTTATATTTACATTTATATCTACTACTGCATCCACAAGGGGGAGTCTATAATCTTCTTAGAGAGGAACTGCACATTTCCTAAGCACAAATAGGAAAGATGCAACTTAAATACAGTTAAAAATCCTAAGATTATTTCAGCGTAAATAATTTTTTTCTTAAGGTGAAGACAGGCATAAGTATTTAACAATGAGAGCGCGCATCCTATGTGTTCCTGCACTACTGAAGATGTACTGAAATATACAGAATTCTCATTTGGAAGTGGAACTTGGACTTGTCAGAGAAAGAAACAATAGTAAGAGTGGCATGAACAAAAAAGATAAAGTCTAATGAAATGGCAGGATCTTTAAGATGCAGCAAATAGCATTTTGGTCTTACAGAATTTTAGAAGGATCAATTCAATCCTGTGAGACATATCTGTGTTACAAATAATAAACCCTCTGTTCAGAAATACCTAGGAATAAGTGTCCTGAGGACAGCTTATGCTGCAATGAAAAACGGCAGGAAGGACTTATTTACCTCTGAGATAGGAAAATTTTTGCTCAATAACTGTTAGAGGGTTAAGAAATGAAGATAATGTGTTGAGGTATAGTAATAATAATGATGTCAGGAAATAGGGAAAGTGGTCTTATTTTGTATTGCAATTATCCTCACATCAGCTATCAGTGATAATTATCAGATCTGTTCCTAGAAAGAAAAGCTTGGAGGTGCAATGCAATCCTTTGAGAATGGCTTTACTAGTTCAAATTTTGCAGAGCCCAAAACAGTTAAAGAACGCCAAAATTTATGGAGAGTCTGTAATCACTCTATAGATGGTATGTTTACAATCTTGCAGACAGGGGATGGGGAAGTATATCAGAAGGGTACCAAATCTAAGCATATCTGATCTTTCCACACTTCTAGTCCTTTCCAAGCATGGTAAGAGCAAATAAGCGCAACAGCAAAATGTGATGTAGCAGGGATCATATTCAAAAGGGCTATTCACAGGGGTTCTGTATAGGTAGACAACCTGTTAGCATATTTTTAGAAAAGGTAGTGAAGACTAAGCTTTTTTGATGGAAAAATACCGTAGTTGATCACAAAACTGTAACAGATTTAAAACAATAGCTGGCAGACTCAACTGCTTTTTCTGTTCTAGAAACCAGAGTCTGGAAACACACATAAGTGAGTACTGGGGGTTGGTCATAGGATAATTTACTGAAATGGATCTCTTTTGTTGGCAAGAAATTGTGTCTGTCCTTAGTATAATTACAGCAGTTTTCTGCCTATGACCAGGTTGTAATTTAGTCACAGTCTTAATAGTGATAATCTTAAGTACATTTCTCTTCACATAATGAGCAGACAATGGCTGACAAACTTATATGGATACACAATAAAGCAGAATTGCCCTCTACAATAATATAATTATTGTGAAAGAGGTCATGTGTGAATCTCTATTAAAACTAGTTGAAATGCTTATCAGAATAAAGTTTTTTATGTCTTCAGTAGCATAACTGACGTATTCTTGAGCACTGCTCTACAACACATGCAAAAGCAATGTGGGATGTAGAATATGCAGGTTCAACAGCAAATCCTTTTCCTTTTTAGCAAAATAGGATAAAAAAAGCCATTCTGAATCAAGAAGAACAAGGACTTGAACCTCAGTTAGCCTAAGATTGAAAGGTAGCCTCTTAATTATTTTTTAAGGTAATTATTTTTAACATCCGGATCTGTATTTCTTTTAAAAGCTGAAAACATTTAACACAACAAGAATATACTGTTTTCAACACTGTCTAGACATTTTGGCAAACTGAAGCGAGGTTGAGTCTTAGAAATTGCAAATCTCCCCATTTTTCCTGCCTTGAAGACTTTGTACTGACCTTTTATGCCAGTCAATCATTTAATAACACAATCTGAAACACTTGCTCAGTAAAATAAGAAAGATCTGAAAATCAAAACAAGAGAGGTTACCTGTAAGTAGGAAAAGGAACTGCTCGAGCTCTGCAGTTCATTGAGACTTGTCCATCTGAAGATTCTTCTGGATAGATGGTATCAATAGGTTGCTCCTCAAAAACAGGTCCATAACCTTTGTTTCCTTCTTCTGAAAACAGAACAGAGTTTCAAATTAATCACTTTTTAATTACCAGTCAAACTGAAGATGAGTTAGCATCACACATTCCAGATTCAAAATGTGAAGGCCAAATAACAAGTTCCCCAAAGTCAAGTTCTATATTGCTTCAACAAAACTGGAGCAGTACAGATAACAGAAGTGCTGGCTGTCCTTCACTGACCTCTGCCTTCTGAGAACTGAAGTAACTCAAGCTATGTCCCTCTAATACTACCTTGTGTGCTTTTGCTGCTGAAATTAATTATTTGTCACTCTTTATGCCAAATGTGGAGATAATTACGAACTGAATATATGCCCTTTAGAAATGCAGTGAGACCAACTTATTCCACAGAGAACAACAAATTCTCATCCAACAGGTCCAGATCCAAAACAACTACCTATAGTTATTCCTGATCTTATAATCTAATAATCTCCAATGATTTTATATATTTAGCAAGAATCTTTATTGCATCAGACAAAAAAAACCCTTATGTTGGATATCAAAGCTGAGAATTACATTGTTTCCAGACCACGCCTGTCCTTCCTTTCCATATGTTAGCATATGTTAGCTTTCTACCCTCCAAAATAAAATTTTAAAAAGGTCCTTTATTGAAAGTAATTTCAGTTTGTAAAGTCAAGAGCTTAAAGGTGAATAAATGTCAAACAGGTTTGACAACAAACTGTATTTTTTAATCTTTATCCTCCATTTGCTGATGCTGTTGTAAAGGTGGCAGGCTCTGCCTGCCCCTGCTGCATTTCCTTCTTTTTTATCTCCCCCAAGCATACAAGGTTGCTCTTTGGGATCTGCAGAAGCAAGACTAGGAACAAAGGTGGAAAGTTCTGGGAAAATTCTGCTCAGTAAATACAGGATGTGACTGGGGTTTTTTTCTGTGAAAATAGCAAATATGCATTCTAGGTACAAAATGGCTCTGTGAGGAGATGGTGCATGCTCCATACAGATAAAATTTTGAGACAACACAGCTCTCTAATTCTCACAGGTCTCTAGTGAAACTGAACTAAGAGTATGGACACTTGTAAACAAACTCATGGGAGAAGGAAAGGAGTACATGTCTGCTACCAGGTTCACTTTCCATTCAAGTTCAGGATTGCTCCAAATCCCAGAGATGCCAGAGAACTGGAAAATGACTGGAAGAATCTTGTAATAGAAGGGAAACAAACAAAATAAGCACAGTTTTACTAATAAGATCTTCAGAGATGGCTGAAAAATTTAATTAAAAAGTTTCCAAAAGCAATGGTTGACGATGGAAAAATTCTGACATTTTGCAATATTATCTGTGCTGCCTATAAAAATCCACTACATGTCTTGTATGCTACACTTTAAATATGCTCACAGATCAGGAGATAAACTGGCAATGTAATAGATGAATGGTTACATTGGAACAGATTATGGTTTTGTGCTCTTGCCCTTAAAATTCCTGTCTTTGGTTATAAAGCATTTTAGACTAAATTAGACAGTTTTATGAAATTGATATACCTAAAGAACATGACTTTTGTCAGTGTTAAAATACCACATATATATAAAAAATTTCTTCTGCAGATACCTTTTTTATTGTTCCTAAATTCTATATTCATAAATAGACACTGAATTACAGCACTAGAAGAAGGTTTGCAGATAAAAAGGTTATAGATAAAAAGCAAGTTCCTGTTCCACTTCAAATTTGGGGGGAAAAAATCACCATTTCCCTTGAAAACAGGAGCAGGTCCAGAAGACACTGTTATGCTCTGAGACATATGGTCAGGTAACATAATTTTTAAAGATGAATTAATGTAAGACAAGTCTTTCAAAGAAGTAAAGAAAAGCAGCTAGAAAAAAGGTAGAGCTTTTGAAAAATGATCTGCTTTCTTTCATATTTTAAAGCACAACATGACGTAAAAATCTATACGTTGCTAGGTCAAAAGAAGTGGCTTCAGACTGAAAAGGCAAGATTCACATATTTGCTCAGATCCCGGCATGACTGAGCCACAAATGTGATGGCATGTTTTGTGCAGTTCATAAATATAAATACAGAGTAACAACAGCCTCCAGCAGCCAATAGCCATATCATATACAGCTGACTCTCCACCTTAGGACTCAAACAATGTACAGAATACTTAGGCATTTCATGTCATGCATTTTTAATGCTGCCAGCACTATTAATTATACTGAGTGAACACCTGCTTCTCACACCTACCACATATGCTTTATAATGGCATTTCTGCTGCAATCTATTATGAATGTTTTCAGATGTCTGGCTGAGCAGAATAAAATGCATAGACTGAATGTCAGGTGTGGCAACCAATAAACCTTTCTTAGTCACCAGCTGAGTTTGGACCAGTGATATGAAACACTAAGTAGCAGAAAAGTGTTGTGAAAACATCAGCAAGAAATGTTCACACTTTAAGTACTACGCCTGCGTGACAAGTTTGGAGAGTGAGGAAGGGTAGACTAAGAGTAGAAGGAAAAGGATCACCTCACTGAAGTTGTGCCTACATGAAAAAGGGGAGGAAAAAAAAGTAGGGCAAGATGAAAGAAATGGATGTATTAGGTAAACTGAGGATGACATGAGAAGCACACTTCATCTGTTCTGGTCCTGCTTTAGACAAGAGAATGGAACATCTGACCTCCCAAACACCTTTATACCCTATGTTTTGGGTATATTTCTTGTGATTTATATTTTAAATTGGAGCAAAAGCACCTGACTACTCGAGGCATTCTTCAGTGAATTCTGCAAACAAGATTCAGACCTTTCAACAACAGTGCTAAAATGTATTAGGAACTCTCTGCAAAGGTCAAGAAAATCTCTTCTCAGCTGATGAGATCACAGATCCTGTATAAGAACCTTTCCCTCTGGAAGGTGGTTCTGTCATCCTTTGTCTAAGTGACACTTTGCAGCTGGGCAGTGTCATTTCCCTTCTGGGCTTTCCTGCAACGCTGCTTGTGCTTGTCTGATTTCTTAGGTAGTTGCTAGAGCTAAAGAGAGTGGAAATCTATTCAATTATTGCTTTCTGGATTAGTTTTCTTTCAGTTTAGTGAAGTGATTTTTTTCCCTGATGAAGATCTTTGCCAGTTCAAAGGGTGGAATAGGAGCAGGGGTATAGTCTTGAACCTTTAGCGTGGCAAAAAGTTGTCTTATTAACTGAACCATCCGAAAGAACTACTACCTAAGTAAGATATATTAATCTGAAAGCCTTACAGATATGCTACAGAATTATATTAGTACGCCTTAATGACCCTGAACAAGCCTGTGAGGGATTATAATACAAAATATCCAACACATTCAGAGAAAAAGATACCAATAACATGGTATGAAAATAACAATCACAAACCACCTGAGGCAATTCTTTTCAAGTCATGTCAAGAAACATTCCTTAAGAAGAGGGAAAAGGAAGACACAGTGAAAAGGCTTATTCAGTGCATCCTAATTCCATATATACATTTAATTCAGAAATGTTAAACTTTTCCATATAAACATATTTTAAAAAAATTAACTAGCTTTCAAATGACATAATTTCTGTAGAACACAGAGACAAAGAGGCTTTCCAGTCCACATGCACTCCTTTTGCATTACTTGGGTCACAAAAAGAACAACTAAAACCAAATCAATAGCCTTGTGTCTGTCCTCTATGGATCTCCCTTCACCTCACATTCTTCCATTTCCTAACCACTTGCCCACCAAAACGGCCTTGCAGCCTCTATATACCCTGCTCCTGATTCTCCTTCCTGTCCTTCTCCTCTTTGATAAGAAGATTATGCTTACCTGTAAATACAATCTTTTGATATGCCACCATATCGGTCTACTTCTTGTGCCTTATTTCCAAAAGCCTAATTGTTGTTATTAGAGTGTACCTCTCATTAGTTCAGTATTTTCATAATGTAATTCTATAAAATTTATTAATTAAATGTATTGTTCTAAATACACTAATTACTTATGACGGGTACAAATTTGGCATAAATTGAACAACATAGCAGACAAATTCTGACTTGATATTTGAAAGATATCACAAGGCTGATATGTATTACACAGGCAGGGAATACACACTTAAAAGGAAAGAGATG
Organism: Neopelma chrysocephalum; assembly: GCF_003984885.1. NCBI lineage: Eukaryota > Metazoa > Chordata > Aves > Passeriformes > Pipridae > Neopelma > Neopelma chrysocephalum. Next base: position 5,053,150 of record NW_020897719.1, read on the forward strand.
TTGATCTGAATCAAGACTTCTGTATCATATGGCAGAAAATATGCAAATGAGAACAAAAGACCACTATGTTCACTGGGAAATGCAGCTACTAATAATTACACATTATTTCACAGTTAACATTTAACAACCACAATAATTCAAATATATCTGTTTTCTTCCACTCATGGACAGTTGTCACAAGTACACAGGAAGGTATTTTATAACTGGTCTGAAATGTTATTTTGCAGAGAACCTGAAATGGAACATTCCTGCAATTTGTTTAGTTAAATTATTTGTAGAGAGTGCTATCTGTCTTTTCAATATACTTACATTTTGCATAATCAACTTATGCAAACTTCTAATCAAAAATACACTTATATTTTGCATAATCAACTCTTTATCTAATCTGAATATAGAAAACTAGAAGAAAACTAGAAGAAAACAGAAAATTACCAAAAGGAATAGTATACTTTAATTTTACTATTAGTCTTCTCTAGTGATTTACTCAAATGTCTCTGAAATACAGGTCACTAAACCACGCTGGACACTTGTGCATCATTCTGTCTTCGTATGGCTAGTATGGAAATAAGAAAAAAATCTTGTAAGCTAACATTTACTCTTACTTTACACGATATATCTTTCCATATTATCTTATAGGGTAATTATAACCTATATTTCCATGCAGGAGCTATGGAATATTCTTTACTTAAGAGTAAAAATAATATTTTAAGTTTTTCCTTATTTATAAAGGTAGTATTTTTTTTTTAATGGAACATACAAAAGTGACACCCATTTGGTTTCAGAACAGAATTGTCATAACTGATATAGAGTGTTACCAATAAATTTTGTATGGAGTGATTCATCAGAAATGGTGGACACATAGTTGTGTGGCAATTCACTGGGAAACTAGACTAAATGGGACATCAAGAGCAAGTGATTTCTCTGAACTCATTCCCACAGTGTGAATCATGTCCAGGGTATTTTTAATGGATGCCCATCTGTACATTTGTCTTTTTTGCTCTAAAGTGTCTTTAATCTCACTAAATCCTCAAATTAAATCACAAAAAAACCCAGGGAATTAATTAAATCCTAATTAGAGAAACAGCTGATTAAACAAAATGGAGCAAGTGTTCACTTAACCAGTACTTAGGGCACTCAGGCTCCTAGAAGGGCTTCTATATCCGGCACCATTTAAGAAATGCTTTACTCAGGAAGAACTTGCTGGCACATGTCAAACAGAAACACATGAGCACGTAAGTTAATATTTGCAAAAGAAACTAACAGAGGAAACTATATTGCATATTAGTGAAATACAGTGAAGGGCTGGCAGTAAAACATGTGGGGCTTAAATATGCCTATGGATCCATATATTCAGAAAATACAGTGGATGCATCCTAAGGCCCCAATCCTGCAAACATTTCTGTAAATGGATTCAACTCAATAGTAAAAAAATCCAAGATCAGAGGACCAAAGCTCCATATACTAGATGGGAGTGCGGAAAAACAAAGTGAGAAAGATTTGAATGTTCTTCAAGACCTACAGATTGCATACTTTAACTAAGAAATTACCATTTTGCTTTAAAAAGGAAAAGGTAAAACCATATGAATTTCATTTCAGATAGTCTACATAGAACAATTTATTTTGAAGATAATTGTTAGAAGTTTAGCAATATTTTTTGATAGCTAAATATTTAATAATGCCACTGTAAAGGAAATATATTATCAACGAAAAGATGGTAACAGTTTTAGTAAGGGACAGCTACAAAAGCTTCTGCTGGAAACATTAAAATCTTTTAACTTCATCTTTAGAAAAGGTGAAATAGTAATACTGTTTGCTTAAAGCAAATAATAATGAGACAGCATTTATTTATTTAAGTTCATTAAAGGCCTCTCATATTCTTTCAGGAACTTTATACATCACAAAATTTAAGCATATAAGGTGATCCAAATGAACAAGGTTACACATAAGTGCAATGTTAAGCACATATTCAAGTTCTCTGCTGAAGAAGAATGAATTATAAAAACTACGAATGGTGACATGACTATAGACAGTAAGTCAGTGAAAAGTTTTCCAAAGGTCAATGTCAGAAAGAAGCTAAACCAGGTGAAAAACCTTAAGATCCCATCACTCCCACTGTGCACCGATATAAAATTATCTTAATTAACAACTCTATTTTTTCTAATTAGTCTTCTCCTTCTCTTTCTGTTCCTCTTTGCTGTACATCTACCTATTTCCCTAGCAGCCAAAAGTTGCTGCACTAGACAGTCATTTGGTGTCAGTACTGATCTACCTGACAGTGTTGTATGCAGTTACATATTTTCACAGGAGAGAGGGACAAAGATCTGCTGACACAGTGCATGGTTAGATTAACCTAAGGGATGCTGAACATAAGAACCATGGATTCATTCATTATCAGTTTAACTAAGTTGTCAGGCTCTGTATCAGCACTGCAAGCCTAGAAACCATTTCATATTTCGATCTTGTACTGTTTTCTATATGTCACAGAAATGAGGACCTACTAGTATCTGAGAAGCTCATGCTCAGAAACTAGATGATCTGGGAATGAACCAAAATATCTCTAGCAGGCTTTCTGGAACATAAACAGGGCAATTCCACGATTCCATGTTTCTGAGCACTGTGATTATTTTTTTACGAATATCAGACACTCAGCAGTAGCATGAAATAGTCTTCTAAGATCCAAGTAGAACATGACAGATAAGGTAAACTGGTATTAAGTGTATTCATACACTTCTTCTTTTAGAAGAAAACTACTATATCTCCTTAGCAAATGTGAGTAATGTTGTATGTTGTAATAAAAAGCTTTAAAATATGTAGATTCTAACCCTCAGCTCACAACATGTACTTTTGAACCTACTGTTCTGGAAAAAGTCCAAGCCATAAATAATTTAAGGTTTGGGAGCTGGATCGTTTTTTTACTTCTCTCAATCATGTGGGAAAAATTGCAGGGAGCATTCATGGGAAGCTTTATGTGCTGAAGCAGCAAATGTATTCATGTCAAAAAAAGTCATGATATAGTATTTTGTGGTCTATAAAGAAGATGCCATCTTTGTGATGGAGAAGAGGTACCAGTGTATGTAACCAAGAGGCCTAAGGGACATCATTTTCCATGAACTAGTCAGCACTCAAACAGAAGAGGTAACCACACAAGCAGTCCCACTTCATATTATATGAAAGGTTTAGATTGTCTTTGGGAACACTGCCTCTACTTTTCTGGACTGAAAACAGCAGGAGAACTACTCCTATTTCCTATGTGTCAGTGAAGACCTTGAAGAGTCGCCTATTTAATGATGTCCTTTCTCCTTTACAGTGAGTTTCAAGTATAAAAAGCTCCAGCCCTTGGCAGAGCAAGTTTCTCCACTTATGCCTAATAATGACAGGTACAGTTTGCTTGTCCTCTCATACTGCCAAGAGGAATGCCAGCTAATACCAATTACTGTACTTGTAAACATACTCTCATTAGTCTATTAGATACATAAATAATTTAGGTGATTCCTCCTTAAAAACCTAAGTGTTTTAACTTCAAAAGTGACTGAAGAGCCTAACAGGTTGATCTCATAGGAAAGACAGTGCCCAGCAAATTAGGGATGAAGCTGAAGTGCAGTAATCATTCTACAGAATCTCCACACACAAACCTTTCTAGTGCATATGAAATAACAGTAACATACTCAGAAATTCAGCATGCTGTCTAATTGCATCCTCGTGTGCTCACGGAAAAAAACTGCACTGTACTGAGAGACTCTGTGTCTTACTGTCGTTCTTGCTCTACCAGCTTTCACTGAAGTCTGAGTTCCTAATGATTTCTGGAAATAAGGCATTAGGCTGCCTAAAAATCAGAAGGGCTTTTTACATTTTTAACCCTGGACTATTACCTCATTTTGCACAATCCAGAAGAGTCACTAGAGTGACAAGCTGCCTTCTAAGGACCGTTGTGACCCAAACTCAGGTACTGCCTGGCGCTGCACTATCAAATCCCAAAGTAAAAGGTAGAACAATTTGAAGTGAAATAAATTATCAGAGGAATATTTTTCACTAATGATTCCTCTCATAGCCAAATGTAATCAACTATTCATTAAGCACAATAAAGTATAGGGTCTTTACAGTTTTTAATTAGTCTTTTGGAAGAATGAAATAGGTTGTAGCTGAAAAACAGTCTTAATTATTTTGGTGCAAGATTATCCCAAGTGAAGATACACTTCAGTACACTGAATTATATGGCAAGCAGCAGATGAAAGAAAAGTTTAAAATTCAGACTTAGCAATAGGACACGAATCTAATGGGGAGTCAAAGGTAACTTGGAAGAACGTTGGAGAAATGTCAGGGGGAAGAGGAGAAAAGTCAAATATTCTTGGTAATAGGTATGAAATAACTTTTTTTGGCAGTGGACTGACAATCGTTGACATGTTTGCTAAGGAATGACTTGCTACTCTCGTTTGCCTTCCACTACTCAAAGTGCACTCTGAAAAGCAATCCTTATAATAACTGTCTGTTCTATCAGTAAGTGAAAGACCAAACTATTTATGGCTTTTTCAGCAGTTTATAACTGCAAGACTACATTTCAAGCAATAATTTACCTGGAAAATAAATACTGCTCCTGCCTCATTGCAGAAGATGATCTCTGCCTAAACTTCTGATGCACTGATTGATGTAATATTTGCTTCCCTTCAGTAAAGTAAGTGCACATTCCCCACTGATGGGAAATGGCCAGTCATTGCAACAATTCTCAACTTCTGCCTCTGATTACCACGAAGCAGAACTGGATAAAAATTCAAGGTGTTTACTCCAAAGTAAACTCCAAATTTCTAAAAAATCCATATATTTCAGTTTGGGATTTTTTTTAGAATTTTCTGCAGCAGGAAAAAGATCGATTTGAAAACAGATAAAACCAGCTTATAGAGTTTCAGAATGCCTGTCACCACTTCAGGCCCAAGTCTGAATATCTCAAGTCAGTGCAGCTCCAGGTCCCTAGATCCTTGTTTCCCCAATAATTCTAGCTGTTAAATTTTGAAAGCTCTCGATGTTCAATCAAATGGGTGAATTCTGAACACTTTCAGGTTTTTTGGCTTTGAACTTGGGGAAGACCACAGGGCGGAGACATCTCAAAAGATGCTGTATCTGGAAGCTATCAGTTTCCTCAGTCCAGAGCAGTTAATATAAAAGGTCTGTTTAGGAATCATGGGTTGCAAAAACCTTGACTACAGAGTCACCGATCAGTTTGCCAAAGACAACTTACAGAGTAGAACTACCTAGCACTGTGGGTCTAACACCACAGAAGGCAAGGTGAACCAAATATACTTCTAGAGAAACACTGTGATTTGCTAAAAGGTGCTAAAGCAACTTTTTAAATACTCTGCTTTCAAGATCTGTTCCCAGTCAACTTGTCTCTTCACTCAGGGGCTTGGTGTGTCATATTATTTAAATGGAAACTCGTGATCTTTACTTGAAAACCACCCCCGATTCACACATTCTCCATTACTCTTGACATTGCCAGCATTCCCCTTGATAGTATCATGTGTGAAAGAACACCTCCTAGAACTTGACCTGATCACTCTACATTGTGCTCCTTCTTTTCTACAGTATCTATCTTTCACTTTTTAACTATACTGTGAACATTTCCAAGCAACCCCTTATATCTCATCTTGGTTACTGCAGCTACATATTTTCTGGATACCATGACATTTTCATTGTCAAGAGAAATTCAAAACTAAATTTGCTCAGTCTAACTGCCAGCAGCTCTACCACCCATTTGAAATGAGAAACCCTCCAGCAAGAATCAAGTGGGGCTGAGCAAAGACTGCAACACCAGATTTATATAATCTAGATGTGTACCATAAACCCTATGTGACAGAAGCAGATTTCCTCTCCAGTGAAATGGATAGAGCAGGTCCAAGAGCAGAGTGTGTGCTCTACTCAGCCTTGCAGTAATACACTGAAGTAACAAACTTCCTCTGATGGTATAAGACTATGAATCTTCCACATTGGGGAATAGTGCCATACCTTTAGAGGTGGTCATAGGCCATTACTTTGGCTTTTGATGAAAAATGCAACCAAGTATTTATTCCATACCAGAAGATAAATCAGGAAATTTCCTTGAATAATAACAGCACAATTAGAACCTGCCCCTGTTCAAAACCCTTCCCATCAACGGCTCCTATTGTTCTTTTGGGAACCTAACAGAGCCAGGAACAGTCAAGTGAGAGATCAAACAAATGTTGCTATGACAGTATCAGTGCGTACTCAAACTGCAGGCAATATCATCACAGCCCTCTTTGTTCTTCCTGTCACTTATACTCATGACCCTCATAGCGCAAAACCTTCCCACATCACTCTGAGGGCACCTGCCGGGAGGGACATTCTGGTGCCACGGTTTTTGGCTTCTAAGCACAACTGCAACGTGCAGAATACAGAATAACATTAATCATTTGGCCCTGCATGTTAAGAAATTAACTGAACATTTGTTCTTCAGTGATTGACTCAATTCTTTGATCTATCAGTGTCCAGCACTTGCTTGCTACTGCAGCTGATTGTTTTGTTTGATGTCAACAAAACCAGAGCAAAATCACATTTTAACATTACTGATTGCAGTTGACAGGCTTTTTTTTTTTTTTTTTTTTAATTTCAGGAAAAGCCGATTGCTGAATTAAAGTCTGAGTTTAAGGTTTTCATTTTGGTGCTATCAGCAAGCCTCATATCTTAAAAAAGGAAAAAAACCCTTGAAACTCACAATAAATACATTGTGAAGCTATTGACTTTTATTAGGCATCAGTAAATCCTCCACTGAACTCAGATATGGAGTAAACGTTCATAGAATAAAGTAGTGTTCCCACTAAACCAGAAAGCATTCCTGTGAGTTATATAGTAATTTCTTAATGGCAATGAGCTTACACCACAGTATTATTCAGATTTTTTGACTCAATAATAAACAATATGGTCTCATGCTAGTGAAACTGAGGAAATGCCTGAAATGGTACACCAGATTAAGCAAGTCTATGACCCTCAAAAGTAGGGAAGGATCTAAAGTCTACCTTGAAAACAACCAAAATACTAGTACACAATATTTGCACTTTCAAATATTGGTCAATATTTCATGTATGTTCTGGTTATGCTGGCAGTACAATTCATCACAGTAACTAAAAATCAGCATTCATTTAAATTGGCATGGAAATCTGAAAAAAGTTTTAGAAATCTCAAAGTTGTTTGGAACAGCTGGAACAGAAACTAGATTTTAATCCTGAATTTCACCTTTCCAAAGTCCTCTTTCTATCTCTTAAAATGGAACTAAAATTTCAGTTGCAAACATCTCTGTAATTTTAGATGTTAGAAATATGACTCCAGAATGTTTTAATATTTATGGTCCCATCTCTATTTATGAAACATTTTAAAATTTGTAATTAAAAATTAAAATCAGAATATGGAGAATTACCCCACTGTATTATGAAAACTACCACTACATTGGACTGGTGAAAATTTGTGAATTTTAGAAAGGGTCTATATTACAGAATTTTGTGTTTAGTGTCTCTTCTTATGGGAATGTTTCCATTATTCTATGCATGTTGATCATCTGCGAGCAATAGACAGTTGATACAATTTTTATAATCTAGAAAAATATTTCATTTCATATACTAAATTAGAACAGAAAAGAACAGATTTGAAGTCCAGACCTGTCTTTTTATAAACTTTTTATTACGGCATCCATTCTAATAAGTATGCTTTCTTCCAGTTTCATCTTTCACATTTAGTAATTTGTTGTATCTGCACAAATAAATTAAAGCCATACAAACACTCTAACTGACCTCGAAACACATAAAACTAAGAAGAGTTAGCTTAATGAATTAAAACAGGAGGCCATTTTACCTGCTAGAGAGATGACAAAAGAGGGTGTAATAAGATGATAGATGAAGAACCAAACGGTTATCTTCTGTTCAGCCATTATCTCAGAAGGAACTGTCCACTGCAACACCATCATTCAGAGAGCTAAAAATACCTGCTACAGAGAAAGAAGAAAGTGAATAATTCTGACATAAGGCTTTATCTCGTATCACATTTGACCTGTCAGATTACGTATCTAAACTGAATACTTAAAAGTTAAATTCGGATACAGTCTTTTGAATAATAAATGCATTATCAAATTTGCTGGATCAAATTAATTTTCTCTATTATTCAGAGTGCACACTGTTTCAGAGTACTCAGATGTTCCAGTGATAGTAATATGGTAAATGTTAAAACTGAGCATCCTTTTTCACACTCATTTTCCAGATTCTATCCTCCTTCATCCAAATAAATACTACATTATAATTCATGATTTCAAAGTCTGTAAAAAGAAGACTACAATGAAACTGAAGTAATCTCTTTCAGAATTCATGCGTTTTGTCTAGTATATAATTATTTTAAACCTTCCTCTGGAAGGGTAGTATTAATTTTTTTGAGTTTTGTTTTAAATGTTGCACATAAGCATTATTGCAATGCTGTATTCAATGTTTTCTCTTTTCCCTATGGGAGAAACTCTGCCTGTATATATAATAAAACCAAGCTAAAAAAGCATGCAGCTTCTTTTGAATATCATAAGATTTTAGAAATAATTTTTCAGAATATTTCTGTAAGATTTTTTACTTCTTTCAATCAGAATAATTTGCTTGCCTTTTGTTTCTTGATGGTGACTGTTATCTATTTCTTTAGGGCAACGTGTCATCATGTTTGCAGCGTGCAATTCTCTGTTTTGTTTAATGGATTTCTTGACATGAATATATAAATGCATCCTTTATATCCATCACATCTTGTTCTTACTTGATTTGTTCTGCTATAGCACTGGTTAAGAACTTCACTGACAGAATTCTGTATCTCAGGCACATGCCAATATCATCCATTCCTCTAGGTATATTCATTTTGTTACTATTTCATTATAAAATACAATTATACATATTAAAACGCCCTCCAGTAACATGCATCCTGGGACATGGTCCCTGCTAAAAAAAAGACAAGTAGATGTGGCAGTTAGGGACACAGTTTAGTGGTGGACTCGGGCAGCACTGGGGTAGTGGTTGGACCTGATGATCTCAAGAGGTCTTTTCAACCTAAATGATTCTAATATGGTATTGTCACTTTTTGCAAGGTGTAATCTCAATGCTACTGCTTTCGAGCCTCCCACGCCAAGTACTGCTCTGACAGTGGTTTCTACCTTTTACTGTGACTCTTGCTCTTTTCACGTCAAAATTTTTACTAAATGTTTTTTACTAAAAAGACATCTAACGTCTTCGATCTAGTTTCAAAACTGCCCTCTTTCCCACCTCCAATCCCAAGAAAGGGGCAGTTTTGAATTACAAAGCACAAGCACAAACATATCTTACTCCCAAAGCATGCTTGGGATATTGCTACCCTGATTACAGAGACCCTCTGGTCTGAGCTGCTGCCAGACATGCCTGCCACAGTGCCTGTGTCTCATGTCTCTCCTTGAGGTGGCTAGGAACATGACTTGGCCGCTGGGGCCTTACTCTTGTCCCCTCTTTCTCAGAATAATGCTAAGATATACATTTGAATGTTCCTCAAACAGTGAACTTTCCTTAGAAGAGTGTTTCACAGTGTTTTGATAAAATATAGTGTAGGAAAACTGCAAGAAATATCACAAGAGAATAGTTTCGCTCAGAAATTACAGGAGCTGTTGCAAGTCACATTTCTTCCCTTTTGTTTTTTTAGCATATTAAATCCTTAACAAAAAGTTCAAAACTATTAGTTGCCATGGCCCTAAGACCATGGCTGTTACATAAAAACTCTGCTCAGCAAAACACAGATAAGAGTTAAACAGCAAACCCCAGAACTAAGACTTATTTAGAAATATTACCTGGAAAAAGGCTCTTACATTGTCAACAAATGGATATGCTTACTGCAGCTGGATCCAAGGGGAAGAATTTACCAAACATCTTTACCTTACCACTTCTAGTGACACTAAAGTTTCTTCAGACTCTGTCACACAAAGGATATTCATAACTATTTCAGGCATCTACCTTAAATGACCAAGGTATGTCTTTTCCAGAAGACAGTGCTCAGGTAGATCAAGAAATGGCTTCGTACTCTTTTCCAGCAGCCATACCCTGGCTATCACATCCTTGCGATATGACACCGTAACATTTATTCCCAAGTGACATGAGTAAAACTGCATAGTTATGCTGAAATAATGCACATAGTTTAACAGCAATGAAACTGGAACTTTGTTGGGAACAACAGTAATTACACAGCAGCTCATGGTGATGATAACTGTGTTCAAATGTATAGATGGACTGTTAAGAGAACTGTATTCTCTGACTTGACAGTCACAGATGGAAGATCCCTCCTCCCTCTGTTTTGCAGAATTCAGGTTCAATTTTGGAAAGTAAAAATGTCCTCTAGCTCTCAAAAAATCCCTTTTTGCTGGCTCAGAAAACAGAGGGTTTGAACAACGGTTCCAATTACAGTAAATAAAAATTGTGTCAGTAAATGCTATAAATACCTCATTTTATTCAGATATGAAAATATCCACCCTGCCAGGATTTAAATGCTTTCCCTGCTCTCACTTGTTTTGGCTCAGTGGTTTCTGTATATATAGCACAGCCATCCCTCCTGATTCATCTCAGCTTGGGGGTGAGAAGTGAGGCTGTTTCATATCGCTCTGCTGAATTTTGGCAGAACTGCCTGCTATGAAATGAGACAGCATGCAGGTTATTGTCTGTATGTGTGAGGTGGTATGGTTGTATATGATGTTAGCACCCAGCTGGCCAAGGAGGAGTCCAGGCATATCTGAGGTAGCAGCACTGGTGCTGGAGGCAGCACCATGGGCTGCAGTGCCCAGGCAGCACTACCTACTGACTCTTGCTTTACAGCTCTCTACCCTTTTTCTTTGCAGACTGAGAAGGATATTGCTGCCTAAGGAAAAATCATTCCTGAACAATGATTCAGCCATCAGTATGATTCAATTTTCTTCCCTGTAAGAGCAGAGTGACTACATACCTAGACATACTCCTTTTAGTCTGCACAGTATACTACTCTTTTCTCAAAACAAAGCACCATAATTTTAGCAAATAAGGAAGACATTTTAAAAATATGTAATAAAATGAACAGGCATTTAACTGCAACTGTGTCATGTTTAATTACTATGTAATACTCATTAACACATTTATGTCCCTTTTGACTGTTCAGTTTCCCAAAAGAGCCAGTCACCTCTACAGAGCCTCTGCCTTGTTAGATGCAAAAAACCAACTTCTAGTGAGCTATCTGGAGTGCAATCCTCCAAAATAAAATGGGAAAAAACTAGGGCAATGACTGCTGAATAAGAAGCACATACAGTTTTGCACACAGGGACCTGCCAGAATGCTTCTGGAGGCTTGCAGTGTCTTGTAATGCTTCCTTAGGATGAGAGGTGTTCCCAGCACACAAGGGTAGACCTGCCTCTCTGTACTAGCCAATTGTAAGGACTCTTTAATCTCTCTAAATGCACCTTAGGAAAATGTCTACATTTGCTGCCATATTGCGTGTGGCTTTCTTCAGGTTTTCAGCGTACTTCAGCATTCATTAAGGAGAAAAAGACAGCTATTTTACAGCTATGAAAACAGATAGTGTTTCCATCACTTCTCTGCTAAATCCAAGCATGTTGATGACATTGTGGTTTTGCAAGGACATAAAGTATTTACACATTTAGATATTTAGACACAAAAAGAAATTACAAACAGCAGACAATGAAAGTCAGTCGAATAGAGACTGTAAAATCAAAGGCAGTGCAAACAGGCTACATAACCTGCCAGATTTGAAATCAAGGGACAGGGACAGACAAGGTAAAGCAGAGCAACACCGGGGAATGTTGAAGGGGTGAAGAGGAGACAAAAAAATAGATCAACATTACAGAGGGGAAGGATGTCACGAGGGACATGTAAGTAACGTGGGGAAGGATGGAAACAACAAACCAACCCAGAAGGGCAGCAAGAAAGAAAGGCAGAGAGGGAAAGCAAAAGAGATGTAGGTAGATAAAGGAGCACAAGAATTAGCAGTTTCTTCTGTCAGTAAATCTAAACATCTACCCCGGCAAGATCTTCCCTGAACCTCCCTTGCCGAGGCTTTCAGAGTGATTACTGCATCTGCCCCCGACATCCACTCAGGGCTCCTCTCAGAAGCCTCATGTGCTGAACAGGAAAAGAGGGGGCAGAGGAAAGTGTTTAAGAGCTCTGTCATGGTACACTTAGCTAGGAGAGGTAAATCAAGATGCTTGTTATGATTTTCACTTCCTGGCATATTATGATAATTACAGATATTCAAGATTTAGAATTGGTAGAGATTCCATCCAGATTAGACTATAAATAGGTGCAACAATCAAGAAGAAATCAGTGGTTCTCTACCCTTTTTCAAAACAGGAATATATATCATTTCAACAATTCACTAGTAAATTAACACAGTGACAAGTTATAATCAAAGACTTTTAGGAGTAACACAATACTTCAGCCTAATTAGTGTTTTGTATTTGTTTTACTTCACACTCTTTTAGTAATTTTCATAAGCATCCAGTTGTTTGTTAACTTTATTTTCTTGCCAGAGCTGGCATTTTTGTTATGATGAGTAACCCCTCATAAATCTTATTAGTTGCTCAGTATTTTGAATTACTAAGAAACTTTTGAATTTAAAAAAGTAATTATGTACATTGCATATTATTTATTGTATCATCTTTTGTCCTTTTCTACTATTTTGGTCTTTGCAATCTAATGTTGTGATCAATCAATAAGTTTTGGCATTCTAGGTTGAACTGTGCCATTAAAAAGGGCACTAAATCTTATTCAAAAGTCTGGCTTCTCAGTCATCACCCACAACCCCTTTACTTGAAGCCAATATTTTAGCCACCAGAATTTACTAGCTTTCTTTATTACTGGAAAAGTGATGACAGTCAAGTTCCTCAACACTGCACAGATTTATCTCGTTTCAGTTCTCTGAGACTGCTGTAAGTAAAGTTCCAAGCCAGTCCTGTTCTTACAGCACTGCTGCGTCTACAGAAAATTTTACATGTTAGCTGGTTCTCTCTTACATGTTCGAAAGTGACTTCAGTTCCCTTCATAAAGGCTTGTAGAAACACTTCATTTCCTTGTGATTTCTAGAATTAAAATTTTTGTTTTGGACAGATTTGTTAAAGTGGAAATGGAATTTCAAATCCACTGCCCACAGTACTGTCCACTGGTCCAAATATTCTATCACCAACAGTTGCGCTTCTAATATTTTCCACTTCATTCTATAAAGAATATAGCTATTCTCGCCATTTCACATGAATGAAATCCAGCTAAGAAGCACATCAATTTGATAGTCCATATATAAGATACTCCTTTTGAACAGAATTTACAATTTCAAGGACAATGTGAAATAACATTTCAAAAAAGCATGAAGTTGGAGCACATTGCAGTCTAATTCCTCCCCCTGCCAATTACTCATTTTTTTTCTACTGCTTACAGGTGCTAAAAAAATAAAAAAACCCTCAAACCCAGAATCAGTTCATTAATACATTTAAACAGGTTAAATTAATAAGTGATTTTACCACTACTGGGCAATTCAACCTGCTCTGTAATTTTACTTAATAAACATTAACTAGGTGTGGTGGGGAAAAAAAGTGTTTTTCTCCTGGAGTTAAAAAAATGGTAACCCCCGAGGGGGTGGTGTCTCTCTTGGTGTTGATCCAATCAGTGCCCCTGCAAAATTTAAACATATCACACCAGACTGGAAAAGAAGGATGATGAGGTAGTTGGAGGAGAAGTGGCCATGTTCTGAGACCACGAGGGGAGAAGGGGCAGGAGCCCCTCTGGGGGGCCACAGCCCCCCAGCCCCCCAGCTGGGGTCATAGAAACTCGGAAACAGTGTTAAACTGGACCAGGTTCTGTGACTGAAAAGCTGGGGGAATTTCTCCACTGTGAGTGGGCAGCAGGACGGAAAAGCGGCGACAGAGGTAGTGCTGAGTGGAAGGTTATGCTGAAAGCCAAAAGAGAGAAGAGGGAAGCAGCAAAGACGACATGCAGCAATGCAGAGAGAGAGGGAGAGCCGGCAACAGAGCAGAGAAAGCTCAACAAAGACAGTTTTGGGGTAAGAACTGAATCAAACTCCCCAAAACCCCTTTTAGACCCCTCTTAGGAGAAGGGGGGTGGAATCCTACTTGAGGGGAGTCTTGGAATGCAGCAGCACCGGAGAGAGGAGCTGAGAAGCTCAGATGTCCTGGAAGCTGGACTGGGACAGCCAGAAAGAATGCGGGGGAAGTTGCCTCGCCCCCCCGCTGCTGCTGCCAGGCTGGCAGACTGAGACAGAGCACAGGAGCTCTGATAGAACACTTGAGGCAAAGACTTTCAACTGAAAGCTGCCCTAGATGTTCTGACTCAGGGGAGCTTGAATCCCCTGAGGAAGGGACCTTCATGGGGGTCTTACACCCCATGATATGATGTGGTGAGGCGAGCTTTTGTTCCGGCTTCGCAGTCCACAGGAGAGAGAGACCTTCGCTTGGAGTCGAAGGGCCGAGAGGGGCGAGAGGAGACCCCCCTTGTGTGTAATGGAGAGAGATCCAGCTACAACTTCAGCTATGACTGCTGCATGGAAGAAGAGAGACACTGCTGCCCTGAGAGTGGAAAGGATCTTTCCTTCTTCCCTTCTGAACTTTTATTGGAGGGAGAAGAGATTTGATCCAATGTAAATATTGCTTTATCATAGGAGAGATAGTTAAGACTGTATATATAATGTATTATAATATTTATTTGTGTAGTGATTGTAATATAATTCCCTTCCCCCCATATTGAGTCTTGTGTTGTGTCTGGAAAATCCCTCTCACACTGGGGTGAGTTGTGGGAGGGGGGCTTGGACTCAGAAATTGGATTTTTAGGGGTCTCAAACCACCACACTAGGACACATAAAAAACAGTATCTTGGAGGTAATGAGGAATTTAATTCCATCTGGAATTAAATCTAGACAAGGATGTCAAGGATAACAAGAAGGGCTTCTTCAAATACTAAAAAAATGGAAAAAGAGGACGATGTGGGCCCATTCCTAAATGTAAGGGGAGCCCCTGGTAACAAGAGGACACTCTGAGAGAGCTGGTAGACACCACAATGATCTGCTCACAAACATCTTTGAAAGGTCGTGGTGATCAGGAGAGGTGCCTGAGAAGTGGAAGAAAGCAGATGTCTCCCTGGTCTTCAAAAAGGCAAGAAGGAGGCCCCACGGAACCAGTCATATTAACCTCAATCTCTGGAAAAGTGGTAGAGCACCTCATTCTGGAGGTCATCTCTATCCACATGGATGACAAGAAGGTGATCAGGAGTAGTCAGTATGGATTCACTAAAGATAAATCATGCTTGACCAATCTGATTGCCTTCTACAATGAAATAACTACCTGGATGGATGAGGGGAGAGCAGTGAGTATTGTCTACCTTGACTTCAGCAAGGCTTTTAACACTGTCTTGCACAATATCCTCTTAGGCAAAGTCAGGAAGTACAGACTGGATGAGTGGATTGTGAGGTGGATTGAGAACTGGCTCAACAGCCAGATCTCAGATGGTTGTAATCAGTAGCACAGGCTCCAGCTGGAGGCCTGTCACTGATGGTGTCCCCCAAGGTTCAATACTGGGCCCAGTATTGTTTAACTATTCAAGAGCCATTTGGACGTAATTCTGTTCCACGTGCTCCAGGATGACCCTGCTTGAGCAGGGAGGTTGGACCAGATAACCCATTGTGTTTCCTTCCAACCGTACCGATTCTGTGAACCTGTGAGGACTCCAGGGTTACTACAGGGCTTGGTCAAAGTTTCAGTAGGTAACCTTAACTTTGGAGTGCTGTAAAAAACTTCTGTTCTTTTACAAATATTTGTAAATTTATTCTTTGCACCCTCTTTTGCACTTTAACCCTCATGTCAATGAGGAGAGAGACTTAAAAGATCTAACACCCTGGCAAAGTGATGATCCACAACATACTCTGGCTCAGTTACCTGTTTTTCCCCTCCTTGTCTCCTTCTTTGGAAGTTGTGACTTCTCTCCAAGAATCAGGCACTAAAAGGACAATGAATTCCTTCACTAGACATGCCTTTTGCACTTGAAAGAAACAGTGCCTATTCTACAAAGCAAGAAAACATAGCACCTATAACAAAAGACAAAACCATCAAATATATTTGCAGAAGATTGTTATATGAAACAGCAGGTACCAGGGATATCAATGGGCAACCTAACTGTTAGATGTTTGCTTTCTGTGGCAATTTTGTAATGCACCATTTTTTCAAGTAGGACAACATGCTGGTAGTTCATCACTGTGAATTTACCTCTCCTAGTTCCTTTAAATTTACACATAAGAGAATTCAGACCTCAGGAATCAGCAACTTCTTCAGTCCATTGCTCAGTAGGCACTTCGGTTTTTTTGTTTGGCAATTAAGAAGTCATATGGGACTTTTCTTGCCTGCTATATTATGCTTCCCGTTTTCATGATTTCACTCTCTTTTGTGTTTCTGTTATTTTGTCCTCCCAGATAGTTCGTGCATTTAATAAGATGTCTTATTTCTTTTATTTGCATCCATAGATTCATTATGAATTAACATTCATTCTCTTCCCTACAAGGGTTTTACAGCAGTCACACGCCTATCTCATCTTGCAGTTAATGAACAACTCTGCAATGAAGAGTCATTTGGTAATGCTATTAAAAACATATTTTTTTAGGAAAAATAGGCATCTTCTAATTTGTGGTAAGCTCAACAAGCTCAGCTTTACTATTAATTGTTAATATTGTTTAGTTACTTTTCTTAAGTCACTGAACTGCAAAATAAGTTTTGTTTTGAAACACCTTCAGATCATGAAGTGTTGCTTAGTGGTATTTAAATACCGTCTTTAATCATCATGTCAGCAGCAAAGGGTCAGGCAGCCAGCGCTCCATGTCCCTTTTCACACCATTTGCCCTATCAGCAACTGGTCGTTCTTCTTCAAAGGTAATAAATAAGAAGTAATAAATAAGCAGTTACTGCCATAACTCACAGGCATTCCTCAGTTTTCTGAAAGCATGTTGTAAGGCTTTGCTGCTTCAAGATTACCTGGTAAAATATTTCAGCAAACAAAAATCAATAAACCTCCTGCCATATGCTGAGCATCACAGAGAACAGCATCCTACTCTGTTTCTATACATACAAGTAGCTTCTGCTTGTGTCTTAAAGCTGAAGTAGTTTCACTTTAAGATAATCAAACACACTCAAGTCTCTAAAACAAGCATGAAAAAAATCAGCTATTGAAACTGGGTATTCTTTCATAATAACGCCCATTTTTAGGTTACTTCGTTCAACAGCTTTGAAGGGACAAAACCCATTAACTTCTCCAGTAAAATTAAATGTATATTTGCTATTATCTTTTGGAGCTTTAAATTTTTTTAAAGTTTGTAAAAGAAAAAAACAGACTACTCAGAACATCATCTTGGAATTAATTCTGAAAAAGGTCCATTTATAAGAAAATATCATTTTATATTTCAGAAAAATGAAATGAGACTGTATGAAAATCTTTATCATGTTCTTGGCATTTTCTATCTGATTTTCACATTTTCTTGAATATCTTGTTATTCATCAGTAAATGAAGACCTGGGAATGAATTGTATATGCAATAAGTTGACAGCAGATGTATTTATATACATGAAAATTTAACAGTTTATCTATATAATCTGTAAGTCAGGATAGCCTATAACTTACTTCCTATTGTACAGCCAAAGACAAGCTCAGTGGAAGATTTCATCTTCAAACTGCATGTTTCCTAGCAACTCTCTTTAAATCAGAGTAGCTTTTTTTAAATTTACATCAATCACTTGGAACTGTTGAGAATGCTTAAAAACATCTCTTTCATCCTGTGAATAAACAGTTCAAATCAGACTAGCAGCTGCAAAAAGGAGAAAAAAGCAAAATCAACTAAATGTTTACTAGAATTCGCTGATGGATTTTGGAATAATACATTATTTGTGGCTTTTGGTTTTAAGCTTACAGATTTCAGAATAGCTATTGGTGAGATCCACCAGCATTTTATATAGGTTTCATTTCAAAGATCCTCTATGTTTTAAAGACTGCTTTTCAAGGATACTCACCCATGAGGCAGACTTAGTTGTATTCTGAAGATTTTAAAAGACAAATGATAGTTTCACTGTATTGTTTTCATTATACACAACTAAAGTATTGTTTCTGTAGTCTTCAGATTTTCGGGGGGGGGGGGGGGAGAAAAACAACCATTTCTTTTGAAAGCTTAGTTTCTTGCCTGCTAATTGTCCATTGATACTTTTCATACATATGTTTTCTATCAACCCCAGTAGAGATTCAGAAGCACAGAGCATCTACAGAAATCTCTCAACACTTAGTCAGCAAGGGGGGACACAAGGACGTGTACCATCAGAACAGCATTCAGATAAATCCCTGTGCCAAAACCACAACATGGGACAGACACAAGCAATCACATTTTCCCATGCTACTAAGAAAGAATATTGATCTCATGATTGCACTTAAATTAAATCAAGGTGCATTAAGGAGGAAAATAGGTGGGAAGACAGACAGGTACAAGAGGGCCTGGTTGCAAATCGTGAGTGTGTGGTCACTACACTTGTCTGGTCTGACCACCAAAATGTTCTGTTTTCTTATTAAATTCCATCTCTGATTAATTTCCTGGCTGAAGGAGTCCCTATTCTATGTGCATGTGTGTATGGAGGTGCAAGTGCCACCACTAGGATGAGACCATGAGCCCACAGGGCCCAAGGTGCCTGTGGTGGCAGCAGCTGGACACATCAGAATGTGTGGGAGGTCCGACTCATGGCAACTGGATAAGGAGCCATAGGTTGCAGGGGCCCATGTATCCAGGGCGCCACCAGCAGCTGTGGAAGCTGCCATGGGTATGTATGGTGTAGGTGCAGAGCATATGCCAGTGTGTGATTGCCAGCAGCCATGGACTAGCCAGCAGTAAGAAGCTTGGGAGCAGGTACTGGTGCCGCTGTTGGCAGCAGCTGGGACACCTGGGGATCCAGGGCCAGGTCAGGGCAGGCTAAGGGCCTAAGGCCAGCTCTGGGAGGGGTCCACACTTAAGTATGCACACGTGCTTTCCACTAACAGGCTTTCATCCTGATCAGCTAAACAGGATGAGGCTGTTGGGGCTGCTCCTGCTTGTGACTGCTGTGGCTGGCTGATGTAGGTGACCAGCCATCAACAGATGTGTGCATGAACTGTGGGAGCTGCTGAGCACTACTGCAGGCACAGGTGAGCTGAAGGCTCACCTCTCCCAGGCAACCAGGTCTGGCAATCCCCAACAAAAACAACCAAAAAGTTCAGTGAGATGCATCTGATGCCAAGTTCCTACAATGATGTGCAGTGTTAGCTCCATGAGTGTATGTTTTATTTTTGAAAATGCCAGTATTTTACCTCTGTAATACAATAATGTCTGTATAGAAAGTAAAGTATGAGAATTATATTAAAAAAACTATGACTAATCAGTTTAATGATTGAATCCAGAGAACTATTTAAGATCACTTATAAGCACTTAACAGGTTTATAAATAAAGCCAAAAGACAGAATCGCTTGATTTTATACATCCAAAACATTCTGTTTTCTTTTCATGCTTAAATATCAAGGAGAAAAAAAAATAAATAAAAAACCAAACAGGTATATGAGAGCCAAAGGCCTGATCTACTGAAGCACCTGCAAATATTTAACTATAGAAAGAACACATACAGCAAAATCACAGCAGAAACTCACTAATTTGCAGGAATGAAGCCTAGAAAAACTGCATTTTAGGGATCTTGTTCCAAGTTTTACATTTTCATGTCAAAAGATACATTCTGGTATGCAGATAAATACAGCTTAGGCAAGTCAGCCACAAAAACAGACATTTGCCTTTAGTTATCAAAGTTGCATTAATAAGTAACTCCATCCCAATAGACTAAGTTCAAATGTTAAAAATATTTTAGCTGATAACTATTCCGTTGAACGTAACATATGAGTGCATTCTATTTCATTATGGCAATGAGCCAAGAAATCAAAATAACCTTCTCATTTAGAAAGCATTGATTGCAAAGCAATCAATGTAGTAACATCTTGCAGCAACTCCACGTTCTTCCAAGCAAGGGAACAGAGACTCCACAGACTCTGTTAAACAACTGCCTACAGGTCCTGCATAGATATTCTGTATTTACTGCATTTCTGACACAGACTCGAAGCAGTCACACCAAGGAACACACTGTCTCCAACACAGGTGCTTTCCCGGTTTAGGAGCTCTTGACAAAAATGGTATAATGAAAACTGCAGTAAATCACATCTGAAAAAGATAATAATTTCAAAACATGGTACCTGTTCCGATTAATACCTCTAATGCGAAAGTATGACATTTAGTATGTAGTAGTGTTGGGGTTCTGTGCTTACTACTCCTGCTTTTCAACACTAAAGAGAGTTCAAACATACAATGTTCATACGAGTCTTTGCTTAGTAAAACTTAGATTGTGAAAATGTACTAAAATTTATTAATTTCCTCTAATATGTCCTACGGTTTTTGTCTTTGGGCAAAGAAAAATACATCCTAATTCTTGATTTTAAACTTCTGGGTAAAATAATAGAATTATTATTATTTTATTTTTCATTTAATTAGGTTTATTTGAGGGTTATATATGACTAAAAGTATTCAACAAACAAGGTTGCTCATTTAAATTGTACTGTTAAGTACTCACACAGTATTAACTGTTCTGATTTTTCATCAATTGCCCCTACAATTGAAGGGCAATATACTCATTACCTAAGAAAAGGGGAAGAACATCATGACCTGCAGATATTGTTCTACCCAGCAAAAGCCAAGTAATCAGCACATATTCTAATATCTTAGGCGACATGCTAGTGCATCTACAAATTAGAAGCATGCACACATTAATGTCTTTCAAAAAAATCAATTATAGATGCTTTAATCTATTAACTTTTACACATACTTTCTATCATGCCTCCCTTTCTCCTTCTTTCTTGACCTTTTCCCCAAAGTGTTCAACCTTTCTTAATTAAAATAATTTAACTGGAGAGGCATGTAAGGTACTTTTCATGTTGACTTTATCTGGAGAAAAAAATTGATAAAATTACACCCTTGATTTACAGCTGAAATGATAAGAGAAGAACAGACAAAATCAGAATCAGAAATTGAAA
Organism: Neopelma chrysocephalum; assembly: GCF_003984885.1. Classification (NCBI taxonomy): domain Eukaryota; kingdom Metazoa; phylum Chordata; class Aves; order Passeriformes; family Pipridae; genus Neopelma; species Neopelma chrysocephalum. The sequence continues at coordinate 5,074,292 of NW_020897719.1, forward strand.
TAGCATCACTATCTTCATTGGCATCTCTGTGTTTTTATACTGATGGAGATACAAGCATGTGTTAGTACATTTAAAAAGGCAATGTGATGTATAACGATATTTGTAGCTACCAAAAACTCCCATATATCACATTCTGTGGTCTGCTAATGCATCTGTCAAATGAGTAATTATGGCAACACAAATTTGGTCATCTACTCTTTCTTTTTCTCAAAATTTTACAATAAATCACGTTTTAAATGTACAACATTTGTTCTGCAACATTCTGAGAACTTCGGTCTGGATCTCCTTCCCCTCATGTGATGTGGGGCGCACCAGTCCTAGTTCCATTTCCATCTGAGGAACCATTTCCGACGGCTGAGGTGGATAGGGAAGGGGTTACTCCAGCTCCAGGGGTTTCTTCAGGGTCCTGGACGCATAGAGGGGTTAGGTGCTCCCCCTCCCCCCACCACGTGGTCCCAGGGCAGCCAGAGAGACAGCACATGGGACTTGGAGAGGAGGCGAGAGAGCGTTTATTGTTGGGGTGGTTACACATATAGGTCCTAGGAGGATTCACAGAGTGACCAATTACAGGGTCAGGGGGCTTACAGGACACCCAATCGCAGGAAGGGGTTAACAACCAATAGGAAAGGGTTAACATGGTCCAATGAGAAGACTTCTTGGTATCTTCTCAGGACATTCCTGAAACAGAGATAACAGTTGTCCTGGGGGGTCCTGGGAAGAAGAAGCAGTGACTTTGCAGAAACACAAAAAGCCATCTTGAAACATATTTAAGCCACAGCTTCTCATACAAGGCAGATTCACTGCTACACTTTGGGGGGTCTCCTTTTGATAAGCAAATCTTATAATTTGCATTACAGGACCAACAATATGAGAAAAAAAATTTTAATGGGACAATAACCACAAAATATTTGATATACACAATGAAACTCACTTTTACTTTTCATTCAAAAAGGTATTTTGCACTGCAGTTTTATATATCACCTTTTCCTTCCAATTAACACAGAACTGGTCCAGTCACAGCACAGAGAGCTTCTGTGTCAATGTTATAACAGAAAATTCTTTTTCTAGGACTGTGAAATTTGACAATAAGTCAGTATTATATTAGAGATGGCATCTTAAATTACTGTTTGGTTTGGTACTTTTAATGCTGCAATCTATCTGTTTATAGTAAACACTATAAATGCATGGGCAATTTTCAAGAGCTAAAACGTCAGTATTTGTGATCTGTCACAGGATCTAAAGTCCAAACTTTTGCAGATCATTCTTTGGACTCTTCAGCCAAAACATGATGACAAGGAGAGACAGAAGCATACAGTCCTTTGTCAGTATGGCATATGGGGACTGAAGGATTTAGGCAGAAGCAAAGTGGAACAAAGGAAATAACATGATGGTTTAGGACCTCAAGACCAGGAATCAGGAATAAATTCTGTGTGATCCTTTTGACATGTGCATTTCAAAGCTCCTACTTTTAAAATTTAACTCCAGCTTTAAATTTTCTTAGAGTAGAAACAGAATTAAGATCAGATACCAGGATATAAAAAATGTTGAAAACGAAATGTTAGAGAGGTTTTCTATGGGAGTAAAGTGTTATGAGATTTTCATGGAGACAAGTTTCAGAAGACATGCAGCAACCTTCACTGTAGGAAGCACCAGATCCCCTAACAGAGCACATAACAAAGACAGCTTTAAGATCTACACTAACAGTGAAGCTTCCTTCCTGCTTTTTCCTATATTATAGCACTGCAGTGCATATTTGCTTGGTATAAGCAGACAGTCGTTTATAAGCTGAACTCTATGGATATTTACTGTGGATGGAAGAGAGCAAATGACATTCCAAGCATCAGCAACAAATTGAGAAATAACGTATATTTATCTCTTTGTTGCATATAAGAATTGAATAAATGCTAATTTTTTCCTGTCTTACATGGGTAAATTCCCCTTTGCCTGTGACTACTGTAACATGGTCAAGAATGGATTTTTTGACTTAGACAAAAACTCTCTTAATCTCTACTATCATATTTGACACTTGAGATTACAGTTGAGGAAGTTATTTAAGGCACCCTGCTATAATCTTCCAGTAAATTCTGTGCCTTTATACTTGTCCTATCAGAAAAGAAGTGATAGACTGAGGAGAAAAAAACAAAGCAGAATTTCATTCCTTTGCTTACCATTGACCTTTCTCTCTCTTGCTAAGTGTTTTGCAGTATACAGTTTGAAGAAACCAGTCACTATTGGACAAGATTACTGTTCACAAAATAATATAGTGCTGTGTCTATAATATATAATGGCTAAGATTATTTCATTAATTGCTCATACCTTTTTACCACCACTTTGTTATGCCTCATGGCACATCTAAAGACTATTTTTTCTAACACATCATTAGTGTTTTTAATAAAAAGGCATGCCTTTAGCAATTTCGATTTATCCTGCAAATAGTGTGAACCTACAATGACAACCAAATGCATTTAAATCAAATACAGAGAGAAATGGTCAGATGATGTGACCAAGATGTCTTGGACTCCATTATTTTCTGAAATAAATGTGACTCATCCAATGTCTCATAAATTTTCTTTAAACCACTTAGTTAAAATAAAATGTAAAAACACAATAATCATTTTTTTTTAAATTCTGAGAAGTGAGAGAAATAAACCAGAAAGGGTGCACTCTGGACAGCAGCAATTCTGAAAAGCATCTAGGGGATACAGTGAACAAGCAATTTAACTGGGGTTTCCAGGACAATGCTGTGGCTAAAAAAACTGCTTGCCTCTTGGGGATTTAATGACTAAGAAGTACAATTATCATGTGAATTTGCTTGTTAGAAATAAGCAATTTTGCTTAGAACTAGTATGACTCATATTTGAACATTGTAAATAATTATGATGCTGGATGATATTTATTTAAAGAGACTGAAAAAAAAAGAGCATGGAGAGATGTAAAATAACACATATATACAAAAGGAGTGGAGAAAATGCCTTATGGCAAGACCTTTCCTTGTTCAACCTGTCTCGCATACCAAGGAGTTGACTGGGGAATATCCTGGCTACAGGACATAAGTATGGGTTGAAAACACCAGACACAAAAGGATCCTTTAATATTCTAGAAAGAGGCATAATAAAACCAAAAAAGCTGGAAATTTATTCTGGAGTGATTTAAACAGGATGTATGGTGAAGTTTTAGAAAAGAATAAAGTAACATTCTCAGTTCTTGAGGTCTTCAGTAACTACTAAATACTTTCTTGCCAGGCATAAAGTACCACATTCAGCTCTGAGGCAGCTGGCTGAAACTAACTGACCTACCTCAGAGCTCTCACTGCCTTTTAAGAACTGGAGCTGCAGACAGAAGGCAGATGATGATGTTCTGACACAGTATTTCCCCGAAGTGGAATCCTATGTTTTCAGACTGAGAAGCCTTGTTACCTGTTCCCAACATCACTTTACAGCAGCTCCTTTTAATGCTTTCAGCAAAGGCCACTGTGAGTTCACCAATTAAACTGCCAGGCTCCAGTGAGGTTCAAAGTAGATAATTTTTTAGTGACAAGGAACCTTTATTGCTCCTAACAAGCAAAAAACCTCCGACTTACTTCATGTTGGAATACTACAAACAGCTGTGGAAACTGCAAAGCAAGCTGTGACCAAGAGATCAAAAATACAGAAAGAACCAATTGTAAAAAAAGCGTTCTTGATAATAGCCACATCAATAACAAAAGGTATGGAGATGATCCCAGGTTTTGAATTATGCTGAAAGATGTTCCATTTGCATAAACTACCTGCAAGAAGAAGATGTTCATAACCAGCAGTCACTCATCATTTCATCAGCAGCAAGATTAAAAATAGATATCAATGTATTATGGCTAGATGTCACTGCTTAAAAACAAGCTGCATGATATAGCTTAAGTTTATGCAACAGACCATATGTCAAAGATCTTATTTTGAGAAACTTTCATCTTGATACTTCAAATGTTACCGGCAAAGATTTTCAAGACTGACTTCTAGATCTATTATAAAACCTAAAATTTTCCAAATATTTTTGGGTGCTTTCTCCTTTCCTTTTTTTTTTCCTAAGCATTTTACCCATTCCCATCAAATGCATTTAGCACTGACAGTTCAAATCACATTGCTCTAGATGAAATGCTGCTCACTCAGATCTTCAACACATCCACTCCTTCCCCAAACATAATTCACTTCTTACATCTAATTTTTTTCCTTTTTGGCCATTTTTGCCTAATTTCAGGCACATTCAGACGAACACATGCACACCCATTCCACTTCTTGTCCAAATCTGTGTAGCACCAGGAACCAGCAGCATCAAGAACCAGCCTTTTGGTACCTTTGTTTACTAAACAAAAGCTTCCTCTTACCATACTTTACCATTGCTTGCAGGTATTAGCTGAATCTTTGTAAGTTAAGTACTCTATGGTATTCACCCCTTACCATAAGGCATGCTTTCTAATACTTCCATTATTCTCATGAAATTTCTGTGAAGCCACTCAGATATTTTAAAATCTGCCTGAAAGGTATCTGCAGCGCTTTCCTCAATCATCTTATTTCCCAGTTTATTGTAACTGAACTTCAGAGAATGGATACTTACACATAGCACTAAGATACCGATTATCTCTGAGACTCTCCATGTCTTTTTTAAAGCCATTCATCTCATGGAGAAGATAAACTAATCCACAGAAATTTCTGAATTGCACAGATATCTATCTGAGTGAGGGAGAAGAAATGAAAATCCCAGGAACTGCTAGTCTGCATATCTTTCCATTCTGCTCTATATTGCAGCTATTCATTATTAAGGAAAGAAACTGTTCATTCTTTAAACCTGTTTTTAAAAATGGTGTGGCATGCTTTTGGTTCTGTGAAATGCAGTTAATGAACTGTGCACAATTTTCTGTTAGATCTTGGCCTTCCCTATTATTTAATTGGCAATTAGTTCAACATAATGCACTGCATGCACTGCTGATGTTACCAGGTTACCAGGGCAGAAAGTACTTTTTCTGAAAGGAGTAAAAGCAAAGGAAAAGCATATATGAAATTCCATCACTGGAAAGGATGTTTGAAACCCCATCACTGCAAGCACTTGGCAAAGACTAAAGAAGGCTAGCAGATTGAAAAAAACCCGTCTCAATAGGGAGCATCCTGATAAAGGTCAGTGTGATGCTACATAAAAGAATAAAGGTGGCTTAAAAAATGACGACAGCATTCTTCAGATTTCTTGGCTGTTATCCACTTATGAATCTTACAGTTTTTATTTTTATTAGTTTTCCCTCCTTTTAAAGAAAAGTGAAACACAACACAACCATTTATATTTGCAATGTTTCTGGCTGCAGTATAACAAGTGGAAGACAAGAAAAGAACTTATGAATACATTGGCTGCTGCCGCTTTTTCTGCATGAATAAGACCATTATGGCTTTGGACTCTAACCTGAATTCTCAGCCAAGTCAGCCTAAGTGAATCTCAGATTTTAAAAGTGTCTTGAGAAACTGCCTGAATCACCACTGTGTTACTACACCTTCTGGATAAAGTTATACAGCTTTAAAACAGAAGCAATGTTGCACTGAACTAGGAGTATGTCCTTAGCTGTACAATTTTCTGTTTGTTTTTAAATCATTTTTCTAGAAGGTTTTGTGGGATAAGAAATGTCATTCAGGAGTTAAAATAGAAAGTACATGAATTTAAGCACTATATGAACTCTTTTTTCCCCAGGTAGCCTAATGTCTCATACCAGATAGAGAGTAAGTGATGTATACAACTATTGTGCATCCCTGCCGTGATGCAGCTGCTGCTTTTGTGTCACTAATGGATTCCTCTGTTGGCAGAAAAGGAATCTCCAGTCCTTTTTCAACAGGTTACAGGCAAAAATAAATTGCAAATCCTTGAGCTGGCCTGACAGGGAGCCAATTACCATTTCAGCTGACCAGAATCACTTGAAAAGTAAGGAAGAAGAAACATGCCAGAAGATGATAGAAAAATGACAGAAAAAAAAACAACCAAAAAATAAACCAGAACTGGGCAAAAAGGAAAAGTGGATTCAATGCTGAAAATACAAGAAGTCTCAAAATAAAATCAGGAAAGCCTCCTAGAAGCTGTGATCTTCTGTTTATTTCCTTTTTCATTTGATGGGAGTAAAAGCAAAGACCAGGCCCCTGTGGACTTGGTCTATGGATCTTTTCTGGTATCTTAACAAAACACACTTTGCCCCTGGCAAGTTTTTACAGCTCATTATTTCAGTGATTTGGGTTTTAATGGAGTGCTGCATCTTAGCAGTAAGTACAAGCATGAACTTGAGAGACAGCATGGGTGGAAGAGGGGAGGGGACAGCAGGAGGGCTTACTGATCCTTCCAATTAAAAAACCCTCCACAGCTTGCCCAGAGGAGGGAAGAGTACTGGCTTCAGGGACAAGAATGCAAAGAAAAAAGGGATAAACATGGTGATTTGGCTAAATAATATGCTGCCTACTATATCAAACTGGATTAGATACAGTTCATTTCCTGCAAAGGTTTCCCAAGCTTTGCTTTACATTGCCTTGTGCCAAATAAGCAAGTTGTTTCCTGCTATCCCATAAATGTGGGCTTAGTAGAAGGACAGAGCTTTAATACGAAGCTGGCTATTGCATGGTCCTGATGGTGAGTCTCAGCACATAACACCTCTTACTCTGGAGCTTGCTCATAAACTGTCCCCCAGTACCCTCAGCTGTGTGAACAATGATGGGCAGATGACAAAGATCTCTCTCATGGACAGAATTTTACCCCATGTAACAGCTTAGAGCAAAACAACTTTGAGACTATATAATGAATGGCAGTCCTAACACAATATCTACATGTTTCTTTCCTTCAGAGTTTGCAGAAAGCATGCCAGTACATATGGTGTTGATGTTTTTGTAACTCATAGTGTAAGGTGTTTGATTTGATTTATATCTAAAAAATAGAGAGAAACATAATTTAAAATCACCGATTTGCTGTCAGCTCTTATCGTTTTGTTTGAATTGGTACAAAATATGAGTCCTTCGGGAAAGGGAACAAGTGGTGCCACTGGAGGCTAGTCTGTGCAAGGGTAAAATGACTCATCAGCTGCTCTAGATCCTGTCCTTCAACTGGCATCCCAATGAGCTTTCTGCCCTTGCAGCCAACAGTAAATAATAGCAGATTTGGGGATTCATACACAAATATCTTCTATCAGGAAGGAGCGGCTTATATTACCCAGATTACACAGAAGCTGATCCTCAGGCAACTTTAAATGTTTGCAGCTCCTGACATGTCTGGTATCCTGCTTCCTGCCACAAAGAAACCTACTGACTTTTTTCAAAATGTTCCATTAGAAATCAAATAAACTTCTACCAGATTTCAAAACACCTTTCAGAAGCTTCCCCTAAAACTTAATTTCAGGTAAAAAGAGAAAGTTACATCAGTATTCTTAGTCTTTAGTAGAGGAAACACAGGGCTGGCACTCGCTCATTATCACAAAATGGGGCAAATAACAATATCCAAAGATGTGCTTCTCTCTGCCTCCAGAGCTGCTATACAGAAAATTATTATCAGAAGTAAACAAGAAGTGCTAATACTGAACAAGCTCATAAAAAAAGAAGTAACGAAATCAAGCAGACCCCAATTTCAAGAGCTCATGAGCCCTTCTGCCAGAAGAATAAGTCAAAAAAAAAAAAAAGAGAAAGAAAGTGAGAGAGAGAGAGAGAAAAGATTATATTGTTAACAGATTTCTGCCTACCAGGTACTATGAATATGCTTCCATCATGTATGCTTTCCATGAAGTCTTGGTACTTCCTCCTCCCCTGGCCATGCCAAGTGCAGTTAATGTAAACCCCCAATCTCCTGTGCCCCGTGCATGACAGGCACACTGAGGTTCTTGCTCAGATTTCTTTCACTTAATGTTTCAATTACGTCTTTCACTTTGTCCTTATGTTTCACATCTGTTCCCATACCACAGCAAATGCTGATGTGTTACACCAGCCTCTTGATAGAACATCTGTCAAAGACTGGATTAATCTTTGCAAAAATACTGCCTTCTTTTTAGGCTCCTAAAGAAAGGAGCTGTAAGCAATTCTGCAGCTTCCATGTGTGTCACTGCCTGTCAGTCTGACAGTTTTGTCTCCCGATTAACTTTTACCTTCCCTGGTCTATTTGAACAACACTTGACAGAAGTCTGCAGGATAAGGGATAAGTTAATTTATTAGAAGTGGCATCAAAATGTCTGCCTGGGCACAGGAGATAGGTCTGGTAAGTACCAACTCTTACGGAAGGTCAGGAATTGTGTATAGCCATGCTAACAAAGAACTGCACAAGGCAGCAGTCAGTCAGGGACGTCTCCATCATGGGAGAAGTTTGATGGGGGCTGGCAGTCACTGGATATTGCAAATACAGCACACAAATCCACAGTGAAATGTGCTTCAGAAATTCTACTGCTCACAGAGCCACTTGCTTTCTAATCTCCATTTTACCTCACAGGAAAATGAGTTTCATAACTAAATACTGTAACCAATTTGATAACAAAATACTGTGCATGCTACCATACTGGACCCTGTCCTACCCAAGGTTACCACCTGTGCACTGCTTTACGAAAAATTTCATAGTTCAGAACCACAAAATCACAGAGTATGTAAAGTTGGAAGGGACTACAGTGGATCATCTAGTCCAATCCCCCTGCTCAAGCAAGGTCATCCCAGAGCAGATGGCACAGGATTGCACCCAGATGGTTCTTGAATATCTCCAGTGAGGGAAACTCCACAAGAGGTCTCACCAAAATTAAGATTACAGATATTTTCTGGTTAGTCTGATGAGATGGTTAGGAGAATTATAATTCCAGGAAAAGTCTAAGATAATGTTCAGACTTTATCTCACTAAAAAATTCTATTAATTTTATCATCAATGTCAATTACATATGAACAATTTTTTTCCTCTGCATTGGTTAGCTTTTACTTATATCCTAATTAATGATGTAGATGTAGAACAACATCGGCCACATGGGTTTTCAGAAGAAAGTTCTCTCTCTCCAAAGAATTAGTTATCATCTAAACATAATCACTTTTTTCCATCATTTTATATACTCAGTATGAATGAGTATCACAGAATAGGAATATTGAGGGTTTTAAACATGTTACTTCAATGGCGTTCTATATATACTTCAATACATTCTATATATGCTACAAAGTATGTATATGTATACTTTGAAGAAGAAACAAATAATTATACTGCATGAAAGCATATGAGAAACTAAGTGTAATTCCTAGAATAAATAATACTAAGTATCTAAGTAGTAAACTAGTATACTAATTAAACTTGGCATACTCCTAAGTAGCAAACTTAACAACAACAAAGTATCAATAATATAGAAACTGAAGATGGTCCTAAAAGCATTAATTATGTTTTTAGCATATGGCTGCAGGTTACTTGGAAAGCAGTCAAGTAAGTATTGTTTTCATAACTGGGTTGTATACAGAATATTTGGTATAAACTGGAAAATTTGGTAAAATTCACCTGATTTCAGCTACATTATTAGATTTTGTTTTATCAACGTATTTCAAAGTTCAAAAGATTGTATTAATATTAATACTAAATAAACTATGATTATATCCTCTCTTAAACCTCAAAACCTATTTGACTGATAACATTTACATTTATAAAATCTCGATTAGGAGGTCAAGGACTCAACACACCTCATGAAATGCAGGCATCAGCAAATGACTACTATGCCAAGTTTTCTGTTAAGAAGCTTAGGGTGCATTGCTCAGACACATGGAGCTGGTCTGATTCCTGCCATATTAAAAATTGTAGCTTACTACAGATAGTGGGAAAACTCTTTATAAAAGTAGCTTCTGCTGTTCTTAAACTGCATCTCTGTATTTCGCGCATATACTTGAAAACACTTCATAGGGTCATAACCCAGTTATGAGAAAGGGTTGTGAGAAGCCTCCCCAGGGCATCCACCCATGGATGGGCTGCCTCTTGGGTTGGAGGCTGTGCTGTGCTGCACTCAGGCTCTTGCCAGAGCAATACTGAAGCACCAGTGCCCAGACCCAACCTTGCCTTGCTGACTTGACTTTTGACTTGCCCCACCACTGCGAACCTGACTGGCAGTCCAGACTCTTGTCCAATTCCTGATTTCCATCACTGTACCTCCTCTGCTCTTCTTCTTCAGTCACAGACAGAGAGGTATATGTCTACGTACATTTACATGTACATGTAGATGACTACGGTTTCAGTGAAACAGAAGGATTTGTATGTTTGCATGCGTATGTGTGTATGAAAGGTGAGTGGGGAAGGTTGTCACAGCAAGTTGAGTGTGTAAACAGGGACTGTAATGAGTTGATGTGTGTGGTCAGAACAAGTAGCAGTGGTGGTGGTGGTGTCATTGAGGACACCGGCACTGCCTCAGTTCATGGCATGCTTTCCCCTGCTGAGCAGCCTGCTCTACCAGGCCCTGAGAGATTGCATCATCTCCTTCTAAAGGCAAACAAAGAACTGGGTTTGTACACAAGGGGAAAGAGATGCAAAATAGATAATTTTAAAAGATCATTATTTGCATCACATATGATGAAGTCATCAAGAGCCATTCTGGACTTAAGCTGCATCCAACAGCTTAGTATGTTTAAGTTAAGTTGAATACAACTGGCTAACCTTCACGTCAAGGAGACACTTTCACACTGTGCATGTTCTCAGGAAATAAAATGAAATTATGAATTTAAAACTTTGCTGTGCTCTCTGAAAGCATTCAGCCAGAGAATTATTACTGTTCATTGCCAGCCATACTTCAAGTTCCATTTGCAGAGCCAGAGGAGAACTCCAGGACAATCACTGAGGCATTATCCATGCTTTTGTAATTGGGTGGCAAGTTTCCTACGTCATGAAAGCAGCTGGAGACTGCTCAGTTCCAAATGCCTGAATGCCAAGCTTGTTTGTCCCAGTTTCAGAAAGTTACAGCAAAATAAAGCCAACCCTTTATTTCCTAGCTTTCTGCAACATGTTCATTTTTAATAGCCTGTGCTGAACTACGAATCATTTACAAGTGAAGATGATTTTCATCACAAAGGTAGTTGTTCAAACGTTAATTTTGGAGATATCAATTATTTAATGTTGTCTACTGCTAGCATATAAGACATTCTCTAACACCTCTGCTGTTGAACTGCCTGTAAAAGTATATACATAATAAAGAAGGAAAAAGCATATATACAATAAAACAGACACATGAAAAATATTTGTGATTTGCTTTTTTAATCCCAATCTTGCTTGTAAAAATTCCATCGTTGTATTTGACTATGAAAGTGTTAAAAACATTCTATCTTTACTCACACTAACATGCAGAAATATTCTTTTTTTTACATTTTTAAAAAAAGTAAGGGAAAACAATAATGGTGAGAAGAGTCTATCCTCTTTTAGCTGATGTTCTGCCAATGCTTAATTGTCATTATTCTGACACTGACAGAAGTTGGTCCACTATCTACCAACTAATCTTATGGTTTCCATATTTGAAGGAATTAGAACAATACTTTTACTTGATAAACAAATAATTTTAAAACCCTTTTAAACACTTGTAGTACTTATTTCAAGAAAAAATATGTATCCATACTGACATACATTCAGGTGCAGACAATTCATTCAGTGGTTCTGCCTCTTCTTGTTTCTGAAGATAAAGTGCCCTAGGTGGCTTAGACTGAGTGAAAATCTTCATACATCTCTATGCTGTATCTTGCTTTAAAATATCATGTCACTTTAAAAATTCTCCTGCAGTCCCTACCTTTCCAGGAATAACTAAAAAATTCAGCAGCCACAGTTCTGTATCTCAAGGGTTTTTGTATTATCACACTATGTACCACCATCAACATCATGTCCCTTCTTTGACACAAAATCAGATTCATTAAGCCTGAACACCTGGCCAACTGCTTTACTAGGAAAGTAACCACATTAACACGAACCTTTACTTAGTGGTTAGGTAATAAAAAGAAGAAACCTATTTCTGTATAGATAACTGGTACACAGCCATTTAGTTCCCTCTATAGCCTCTAATTTTTCCTTGTCATTCACTACGTAATGAAGGATTTCCCACACATGCTTCCTTTTAAATGTCGCAGAAGAGCAACTGCTTACCTTATAAAAGCACAATAAAAAGGTCTCTCTCTACAATTTAAAATAAAATGCCATCATGGGGTTAAATCTGAACTTTATCCACTGCATGAGGTGTACAAGTCATGTAATCCCCTAAAGACAAAGTGCTTTAGGACATACGTAACTTTCTTCAATCCAAGGAAAGACTCACGCAATCCCACAAATTGTCTCTCAAGACTAAGCTGTAGCTTTCGCAGGGATAAATTAACATTCAGTTCAGGAGGATCATCTGTGTTACAAATGCCAAAACAAACCCTAAATAAATAAGACAATGGAGGCACTATTGATGGAAGCTAGATCCTACAGTCTGTTTTGTTCTACTCTCTGGCAATGAGAGAGAAGAAATATTTCCATAGCCTACCAGCTCCAGGATGAAGTAACCAGACTTAACCCTGTCATAGCTGCCAAGCCCTGACTGGCCTGTGCCCTCCTCAAATACTTAACTTCTAGGAGACCAGTTCTCACTGTTCTGCCAGGAATTGACTGTGGCAGCTGGGAGCCAATGCAGGCTGTTTTCATGAAAGGGCATTTTCTATAGGAAGAAAACCCAGGAGGCTGCCCATCAAACAGGGGACAGAAAATGCCCTATACACTTGTAGGGGGAAATAGTTGTGTTGCCTTTTCAGCCCATTTTTTTGCTGTGATAGGACATCAGACATGATGATGATGGTGGTGATTCCAGAGAAGTTCACACTTTCAGCACACTGAGTTGTTCAGTGATGGCAAAAATCTGACCATGCCCATCTACTGGGGTTTGGTGGCCCTGCAGGCCACCTTAGTGGCGTTGTTTACAAGCAGATTTTTGCTTTTAAATACACTTCAAGCATGAAGCGGGAACTTATGAAACGTGCTAGACAGCACTAGAAACCAAAGGCCTGAGTGAGTTAAAAATAGTATAGGGAACACCGATGGCAATTCCACCATAATCCTGTTTTATCATCTTCCGAAGAAGAGAAGACCACTGGCAAAGCATTGCCATCTAGTGTAGTCAACAACATCAAATATTTGCAATGGAGGTTTCCAGGATGGGACGCTTTTCCATTTACATGGTATAGAGTAAGGTTTTACTGTAAATGGTATCAAATTTCACTATGTAATTAGATGAAAGCACCTCCCATCTTTCAAGGCCTCAGCTTTATTCCCTTCAATTATTTATAGCTATTTACATTTGGACTTTTATTCTATTTTACTATCATTGGCACAGTTACAGAAAATTGGCACCTTATAGTGATCCTTATGTATAATCATTTAGAGTGAATTTGGACAGCAAGTCATGGTTAAATCGATCTGAATAGAGCTTTGTTCATTTAAGCTGGAGGATGAACAGTTCCAGGAGTGGAGTATGGAGTCCATTTCTTTGAGCACTTTAATTTTCAGTGAGTGTATTACTGTCATTCCTCAGCAGCATCCAATAATTCGTTCATGTGTTCCTGTAAATAATTTTGGTACAAAAGGTAATTTCAGTAGAGTGTAACTTTTGGGCAATTACCTCTTTTATGGAGAAGAATTTGAATTCTCTCTGTTTGAGAGAAATGAAACTGAAGATTAGCAAAAGGTATTTCAATAATTAACTAACATAAAATAGAAATTTCCTTATGGGTCTGTGTAGGAAAAAAGGTAACATATACTATATGAACAAACTTTCCTGTACAGAACATTAACTAAGTGCCACAAGCTCTCTATTAAACCCTTTTTTTTCTATGCCCAGAAACACAGCATCTTTCTTCCTCTGCTCTCCTATTTGTAGACAATAGCATTATCCTGGCAATAGTCAGACATAACCTATTTATTGCTAATAACCTAGCTTGTCTTTGCACTGCAGAGGAGCTGACTACATGTAAGGTTCCAAGGTTTAGAAATTTTGTTGAAATGAACAAAAGAACACAGAACCAGAAATTCTTACAATGAATATGTAGAAGATTTTTTGTGGTTGGTGTGGTGCATGGCTGTCTTCTCTCAGTTAGATATTAAAGTAATAATGCTTGTGATACACTAACCTGTTCAGATTTGGAGTATGTTTTAAGTAGACAAAAAGTTGGTAAGATTTCCTAACAAAACTTGCTTTGGTTTTTTTTTCTCAATTTCATACATACATATGTTTCATATCTAATTAAATATAGTATTTCATGAAATTGAGATAGAAATACAAACTAAGTGACATTAAATCAAAGGAATATTTGTTCTCTGGTTTGTAGTGCAGTTGTACATGTAATATCAGTCAATAAACATAAATTAGCACATTTGAAGACAAATACAGTTTAAAAACACTTCGGCCTTTTTCCACGGTTGATGTTAGGATTAATGCTGGGATATTCTTTTCTGCCATGTAGGAACTGGGAATATGAGTGGGTTTGAGTGTTGTTACAAGTGACGCTTCATCAATAAAGCTGTTTACCTTATATTTTGCTTTGATTCTTTTTCTTTGTCAACAGACCTTTCCACTAAAGTGTTACTGTAAATACGATTTATTCTAACAGCACTGACAGAGATAACAACACTAACAGTTTGATAAATAATTTACAAACCTATCTACATTGCTACAGGGTCCTAATTTGTGGGGTTTAGACCTAAAGTTCAGGAAGTGTTTGTTCTGCTTCATTAGAAAATAAATAAAACACTGGTTATCACTATAATTGTGCTATAAACAATCAGCACAATCCCCAAGATTTGCTATAGAAGCTGTGACATCCTATAGTTTGTCGTAGCCATTTACATGCTCTACAGACTTAGTGGAAAAATATCTATTCAAGAAAAGCATTCATGGTTTGAAAATGTAATTAAAAATAGCTCATGATTTCAAATATGGTTCTTTTTTCCTAACAAAACTAATCAACTTAATGCTTGGCAAATCACATTTTAATGGGTGATTTTTTTAAATACATATCTTTTATGGTTGCGTAATCTAGTATAAGCAAAGGCTAATACCCTGAAGCACATCCTGAAGCTCTGTTATTAAAAACTTAAGAGCAGAGTCATTCAAGACACCATCTATAATTGAAGGACAGAAATCTGCTGATTTGAAACAGGTCGGCCTACCTAAGATCTAAACCTCTTAGTGGGTGCCTGATTGTCTTCTTTCACTTGCCCCTCCCCTAAGACAGGCAGAGCAGACTATCCATCTAGCTCATGCAAATCACTTAGACGTATAAAGTTAGGTGTGATGAGCCTGGTACCTAGCTCTTAACATTTGCCATATTAAAAATGACAGGATATGTATCCTCTATTCCTTTTAGGAGCAAACCTGCAAAGAGTAAGACAAAGTGCTTATAAAAAGCATAGTTCTGAAACCATTTCTGAATTAGTGACAGGGCCTAGTTTTCAGTTTCATCTTCTCTCTCTGATGTGCAGCACATCTCTACACAGTCTCAGTTATGGTCCCCTTCAGAAAAGAAGATGGAATTAAACAAAACAATGATGCTGAAAAATAGAAATAAATACATGATTTCTCACTTTGTAGAACTGGCCCCTTCATGAATATTTCAGAAAGATAGTGTCTTGAGGGAAAACACAAATAAAACACCCTAATTTCTGTCTGAGATGCTACTTTCAGGTTTTTTAATATGAAAAGGCTTACTAAAATCCAATATTCTTAGTTCTGCTGAAAGTAGAAAGACTCAACAACACTAAATTACCGAGAGAAGATTCTAGTATTTAACTGCTCTCATTTACATCTCCAACAGGAAAGAGTAACCTCACAAACTGCTAAAATTATTTTTGAGAATGCATGCATTTAAAAACTAGTCACTCCTTCTAATTGATATAATACATCTAGAGGGCAGCTGAATGCCAGACAGGTGTTACTGCCATGAAATTATCATCTAGTAAGTGTGACAATTAACATCCTAAATGCATTTCTCTTGTGCTAATGCTGAGTATCAAGAGACCAAATTGAGTGCAACCTGTTAAAAACCTGAAGAGAAATTTAATATAGGAATAACAGTTTGTAACCAGCCGAGATTTATGATTTCTATTACATACAGTAGAAGGATAAGTGGTTTCAGCTTCTGTTGTCAATACAACACATAAACATGAATTCATCCCTAATAGGCACTGCAGGAAATTAACTACACAATCTTAACGATCCTTGAGTCTTTTGCTAACGTATACAGTTCATAATCTCAAGCAGATTTCAGAATACTATGTCAATTAGGATATCACACAGAGCAACAAAAAAAGGCAACACCAGCTGGAGGCAGTCATGGAACCTCACTGTTAATGCTGCAATAAAAGAAATCCTGTTCTAGCAAAATGAAAACAATAAAATAAAGATAAGCTGAATTGGGTCAGTAAGTAAAATAATCTCAAGTTGCCAGCTTCAAAAGGCTGAGTATTAAAGATCCATGGGTAACTTCTGGGTCGACAGACTGGGGGCTGTCTAACCAGATGCCACCACTGGATGTCACTGGTGTTTCCAAGGCAAGCCACTGCATGCCCATTTATGAGGCTGAACAGCTTGGAAATGCTAGTACTAGGATTTAGAAATATTATCAAGCTAACACTTTTCTTTAAGTTGTTTTCCACTTTTATCATCTCTTCAATTTACTCCAGCAGTTGAATTTGCTCAGTAAGCCTCAATAACACTTAAAGAAGAGAAGGAAGAAAATACTATTACTATTACTAGCAACCATACCACTGCAATTGTCTTCATCCTAAAATCATGTTTTGTTTTGCTTTAGAGTAGGTATAGCAGACCTCCTGGAATATCGTTTGTTGTAATTACTCTTGTGTTTGCTCAACACAGACTTGAAAATTTCCTTAGTGTATACTAACACCTTCATGTTTTACCACACCATGAATTTTACTAGCCAGATAAAATAGGATAGACACTACAAATTTAAGTAGCAAGTTTTCGCAACAGATGTGTCCCAACAACTAAAGCTGGAAACCACAAACTTCATCCATCTACTGCTATCTCGCTTTGGAATTCAGTCATGATACAGCCTTCCTTTCACCTACATAGGATACACCTATATTGAAAATGGTATCTTTATGCTCTTCTGATTATTTACTGTAGTCCATGAGCAAATCTAGAAAGAAGGGAAAAATCAGCCTAGTCAAATAGGCACTGTATCGAAGCATCCTCCTCTGCTGACTCTGGCTCTGTGAAGAAAGCAATCCCAGAAACTCACAAAGCAATGGATACTAGAGACCTGCATGCAGTCTCTACCTACAGATCACAGGGCGCTATGCTGGAAAATGTTTCCTCCAAGAATCTCTTTTTGTAGATTAATAAGCAGAAAATAAAGGAAACAAAATGTCAGTTTAATGTTTTGGTTTTGACAACAGAACAAGGCTACCAGAGGGAGCCCTCAGATATTTTGCTGTTCAGCAGACCCATAAAGGTGAGTAACAGGGGCAGAACACTGATGATGAAGACTGCTAAAGATACAACACTTTTCAAGGAAGTAAGATCTAAGCTATCTGTGAATAATTACAGGAGATCATGACACCTAGTAACTGAAGACAAAATGGTAAAATAGCAGATGAAATTGAGTTCTGGTAATAGAAAGTGATGAACACTGGGAAAAATAACTGTATATACAGAAAAGCAGAGCCTAAATCAGTCATTACCACTCAAATCCCCACATTTTAGCATAAATAAGGTCATTAAAAATATCAAAAAAGTTTTCAGAAGCAGTCAAAAAGGGAACTAGGCTTGGGATTACTACTCTTTTTGTACCTGTGATGAGTTCTAGATAAAGGCAATGGGTTTGTAACAACTGGTATCTAGTATGGGTGGAAAAAAACCTAAAAAGCATTCAGACTTTCTCAATCTTCTTCAGCTCTTAGCAGTAGCAGCAGCCTTCAAAGCTTACTACAAGCTGAGAACAATAATTTTGAGTTCAACTTAACTATGTCGTGAGGTTACACCATGTAGAGCAGAAAGAGGGTGTTAAGCATGCTAAGTAATGGGCAGCTTTAAATGAGCTCTACAAATGTCCTGTGAGAACTTGGTTTGATGAAGAAAGAAGCCTCACACTGTCATACATCCACAGATGTCACACACAGCCTTCCAAGGGAAGCTATACAGAAAAATCATTTAAGAATAATAATCCACATGGAAAAATGATCCTACCTTGTATTTTTCTCCAGAACATCTGCTCCTACTACTCCAGCAATGCCCCAGCTTTGTTAAGCTCCTCATGAAGAGAAGACTCTCCTCACACAAACACACACTGCCCCTGGAACCAGCTCAAGCCGGGGTAGCAAACGCAAGACTTGGTAACCATCTGCACAACTACCCAAACTCCTGTATCTGCATGGCCAGCAATACATTTGATGCAATGTACCAAATGCCTTTATCACAGGCACCTATTGGCTAACACTGAACAAGCACTTTGCACCAGAACAAACTCCACTACTGATAAAAGACAGGAGCATCCCATCACTAGTGGGAAAATACATCTTACAAAACAACAGTTGCTTCTTTGATGTCTCAGTGTTGATGACCTGAAGAGATCTACCCAACACCTTTTAAAGATAAGTCTCAGAAAAAAAGCTCATGTCCTAAATATCTTAAACTCAATAAGGTTATTATTTTTTTGGTCTATATTAAACTTCCAGATACCTTCTAGCAAGTGCTGCCACTTTCTTGAGGCAATAAATTGCTTCTCTTTCTTGTAACAACTAGGGATCTCATCCCTTTCCTGTAAGAACTTCCACCTTGCCCCATAGCTTAAAAAATTTCGTTCTCACAGCTAATCTAACTGATTTAAACACTGAAGCTGAACTCAAAAGAACTGCTCTCAGCTTGCATTTAGCCTCTAAAACTGATGTTTCAAATTCAGTAGAACAGAAAAAAATATTGTGTTGCTCTGTAAGTCTGTGCTGTGCCAACTCTTTTTATCCAGCTGCCACTGTGGCCACTCATACTCAAAAGGAAAAAAGCAGAATTTGAGAAATTATAGAGATGGTGAAGAAAGAGGTCTAGGAGAATGAGCATCTTACAGACAAGAAATGCATAAACCAATACTGCTTGTTTCATAAAAGCACTGCCTGATAATGTTAGGAGGTCTGTAACCTTGTGAATGAAATAGAGAAAATGAAGAGAGTGATTATTCACCATACGGTGCGATATAACCAGGGATATCAGCGATATCGGGAAAAGCAGTGGTATCAGTGATATCACTGAGATTGGGAAAAGTACTACAACTTTTTTTTAATAAGTTAAGTTTTGTTAAAATTTAACCTTGATGTACTTCAATGAACATAGACTCACAGAATGGTTAGGGTTGGAAAAACTGGAGAGATCATCTGGTTCCAATCTTTTGTCATAGGCAGGGAACCTTTCACTAGATCACATTGCTCAAAGCCCCATCCAGCCTGGCCTTGAACACTTCCAGGGATGGGGCATCCACAGCTTCTCTGGGCAACCTGTAACAGTGCCTCACTACCTTCTGAGTAGAATTTCTCTCCATCATTTAAACTAAATCTCTCCCCTCCAAGTTTAAAACTTACAGGACTTAATTTGTCCTATATGCCCATGTCAAAAGTTGTTCTTCCTCTTTTAGGCACTGGAGGGCTGCTCTAAGGTCCCCCTGGAGTCTTCTCTTGTCCAGGCTGAACAACCCCCTACTCTCTCAGCCTATCTTTAACGCATAGGGAGGATCCATGCTGTTAGGCACCCTGTTTCTGCCTCTCTTGCCCTAACTTCCCTTCTCAAATCAGAGGAGCTAAACCAGGATGTGCATTCTTGCTGATCTGCAACCTGAAAAAGATGTTTTAAGGAGGATTATATATACCACTGTTTTGCTATTCCCAGAAATTGGAAAGAATGTGCATGAATATAACATGCAGGCATCCTCTCCCTACATCTAGCTCACACTCTTTTTGGGTGTCCATCTTTCAGACGGACAACAGGCTACAACCTAAGGCAAACTCAGCATGCACAGATAGAGAGGTTATTGAGATTACAGAGACATTAGCTTCTGCTTCCTCCTTTAGAAATTGGTCACTTCAATTTCTGTAAGCTTCACGTTCTTTGGATTTATCCATTTTCTGACCCCTCCACCCCATAAAGGAAACAGTGATCTTTCAATGCAGTCACAGCAAGGCCACTTGCTGCAGACTGAGAAGGGAAAAATGGCTGACATAATTGGATGTAAGCACAAGCACTCATTCTCCTCACTTGAGAAACTGAGCTGTTGCTATCAATTACATGTATTTAGCTTTTCCTTGGCAAGCATAAATGCTTGCATACCGTAATTACAGCTGCTCTGATGTCCTCAGAAGGAAGAAGGGGAAGTAAAATAAATGATAATAATTTGGTTTTACTCCTTTTCACTTAAGATTTATGCTTTTAAATACAAATCTGTTAAAATTAATAATTTAAAAGTTATTTTCACTTTTTAAAAACAGTTTTCTCTACTATTTCGTAAACTTAGGCCACATAACACTGTAGCTTTGTAAAAACTCAAAATCTACTGCATTGCTTGTGGGCTTAGAATAAATAACTACAGTTAAGTATACTAATCGATTTGATAGACCATATTTCATATATATATGTCTAAGAAATTTACTATAATAATTAATAAAATGCATTAAAATACATTATTTTACACCATAATAAGTTTAGTAGTCAAGGCACAGCTGAAGCTTAGCAAGAGATGCTTCTCCATAATATTTCTTTGCATACAGACGAAAAACTGCAGCATTTTAAATTACTTACGTATGCTATATTCTTTTGCAGTCATTGATGCTACATGTTCAGTAACAGTAAATTAATTATTAAGAATTAAACACAGTATGTAACTACATCCTTTTTTGTTGACAAAAGACTAAAGAAATTAAGGTATTTATGTATATTATGAGAAAAAGCAGTAATTATTGTTTTAAAAATTAAATCTTCAGTGGAATGGTAACTCAAAACTGCATATATATTCTTGTCATTTTTAAACTGTAATATACCAGGGAAGATTAATTGGGTTTGTTAGCAGGAAACCATGCTGCCCAGCTCTGCTGGAGGTGAGGGAGCCAGCAAGAAAATCAACTCATTGCTCATTAGCTTAGCACAAGCCAGCTCTGCAACCTCTGCTCAGGTTTATTCATGGAAAGTGTTAGAAAAGTGTGAAATACTATGTGACCTACAGTTATGTGAGACAAGAGAAGGAAAAGTGCAAACAGCAGTGTAATTGTTGGGAAGGTAAAAGACAGCAGCAGAGCAGTTCAATAGGAAAAGTAATGGTTTAGAACCATTAGGTTTTAAAGGTTTAAAACTCCAAGATTTAAAACCCAAGAGTAAAAAACGGGACTTGGGAGATGGCAACTCAGCAACACTGAAGGTAATACAAGGCACATCAGAGACTCACTGTTTCCCCATGTGGCTGATGCCTGCTGTGGAACAGCAAGAACACATGGAACATCTTTTTGGGAGTGGTCCATGGTAGCTTTTTAATCTTATCTATTGCATATATTAACTATTAAACTATGTATTGTATTTCCAAGCTTCATAGATCCTGCTTGCAGAGTCTCTTGAGGAACAGGTTTCTGTAATGTGTCCCAGAGAGAGTCTTCATTTAAAATAAAGATACATGTGAAGCACAATTTTCACTTCAGTTTCATCAGAAGAAATTCAGTTTGTGTGCTGCCTGCAGCTTTACAGGGAAAGTGGAAAATTTGGCAACTGGCATCAAAGCTCACTCCATGGTAGCAATGTGCATACTGTGGATCTCACTGCTGATCATGTAAGGATGTCAATTTTTTTTAATTAATTCCAAAGCAATTATAGAATCAAGCAATACAGAAATTTCTAAAACACAATTAAGCCCAAATATGGCAGCTGTGACTTGGGAATTCCCAAGTAAGAAATTTCTGGGGACAAACAGAATATTATAGGAGTATATTATGCAAACTTTACCCTCTTTTGATATTTTTTCTTCACTTTATGTTATCTTAAAGTTCTGGAGAAGAAGATAATAGGCCAGATAGATAGTATCTTAAAATTTTACATAATTCCTCTTTCCACACAGAGTTTTGCTAATGTGTATTCTCACTGTGCATAAACCAGTAAATCTTATATGCATGTCCCTTTGCAGCTGAAAGAAATAAGTGGTGATTTCTTGTTATCATCTGCTTTCAATCTTCCTATTACAAAATACAAGCCTTTTTGGAGATGGCTTCCTTGACATTACTTTGCTTGTCATGTCAAACTGCTGCCTTAGCCAGATGAATGACTTTGCTGAAATACTGTGTACAAGTAAGATACTCCTATATATATGCTATAAAACCTGTTTATACCCAGTAAAACACTCAAATGTCAGTGTCAGGAAAAGCCAGGACAACCAGGCCTCTTGGTTTAGCCTCAATCACACTGGAATACGTCTCCTCCCTTCCAACTCAAAAGACTGTCTTACAGAGACAATTTCCTTTCAAGACAAAATATTTTTGTACTCTCCCCTGGTCACTCTGTGCTAAAATGACAAAAACAACTGAACTCAATTCACACTTGTGTATTCACCATAGCCTTAAACTTCTAGCATCATGACTAAATGTTGGCTGTGCGGAACACTGTTAGCTCTCAAGAGCTCAGTCCTGTGATTACATGAGCTCCCCGGCAAAGGAAGAATCAAGCTGGGAACAACAGGGTCACAGCTTCACCAGGGAACTCCAAGCATTAACACAGGAATAAGGATGGCTACATATGGTATCTCAGATAGGGCTACGTACTGTAAAGCAATTGTAATTACTCTTTGGATGGATGAGGTGCCTATGGTGGTGGACAAAATGATGAAGGACAGGCCCTTGGTACACATTTACAACCAAATTAGCCCTCTATGGAAAACAGTTTTCTAAGACACGTATTTTATTTTCTGGAGAAGGGGGTAAAAAAAGGACATTGTTCACTCAGGTAATTTCAAGGCCTGTAAGTCAACCAAATTAACTGTTTTACCAGGACACTGAAAGTCACTTCCTCTGCTAAAAGCCCACACCAACCCAACATATATCGTTCCACCTGTAGTCAGTCATTTTTTCATTCAGACTTCCATAAGGAGAAAAAAAAGTCTTTTCAGTCTCCTGATCATCACATAATGACAAATGTTATTTCAACTTTGAAAAAAGATCACATTTTGAAAAAAAGTCGCAAAAATATTTGTGTTAAGAAGGAATCATCTAAGAAGATAACTAATATAAGGAAACACTGATGATCTTTATTGATGACCTGGATGAGGGGACTGAGTCTACCATTAGCAAATTCATGGACGACACCAAGTGTTGATCTGCTGGAGGGTAGGAAGGATTGGCAGAGGGACCTGGACAGCATAAATGGGCCGAGACCAACAGTGTAAGGTTCAAGAAGACCAAGTGCTGGGTCCTACACTTAAGCCACAACAAGCCCATGCAGTGCTACAGACTTGGAGAATGGTGGCTGGGAAGTAGCCCAATGGAAAAAGGGCCTGGGGTGCTGATCAACCACTGGCTGACCATGAGCCAGCAGTGCCAGGAGGGCCAATGGCATCCTGCCTTGTGTTAGAAATAGTGGGGTCAGCAGGACCAGGGAAGTGATTCTCCCTCTGTACTCAGCACTGGTGAGGCCACACCTCAAATCCTGTGTCCAGTTATGAGCCTCTCAATTCAGGAAGAGAGTGCTGAAGCATGTCCAGAGAAGGGCAACAAAGCTGGAGTGCATGTCCTAAGAGGAGTGGCTGAGGGAGTTGGGATTGTTTGGCCTGGAGGAGAAGAGACTCAGAGGTGACCTTATAGCTCTCTACAACTACCTGAAAGGAGGTTGTAGCAAGGTAGTGGTTGGCCTCTTCTCCCAGGCAACTGGCAACAGGACAAGAGGGCAAGGTCTTAAGCTGTGCCAGGAGAGGTTTAGGTTGGACATCAGGAAGAATTTCTTCGCAGATGGGTGACTAGGTATTTGAATAGGCTGCCCAGAGAGGAGGTGGAGTCACTGTCCCTGGAGGTGTTTAAGGAAAGATTGGACTAGGCATTTCAATGACATGGTCTAGTTGACATGGTGGTGTTAGGTCATAGGTTGGACTTGATTTAGAGGTCTTTTCCAACCTAATTAATTCTGTGATTCTGGAATTGGGGGCTAGCAAAATGGGAATGCCTGCACTGCCCTAACAGGAGAGCTCTTATGTGATCCAGTGTCAGGTATAACTTGTATCTCATGTTTTTGTAAACCTGAGTTCTTAAAGGTAGGTTAAAAATTCAAAAATTATCTTTTAAATAAAAATTACTTGCATTTAAACGTCACGCATCTACATATCCATTTGGAGTTGAAGAGAATTAGCTTGACGGCGTTTTTGAAAACTTAATCACATTTATTTAACTTAGGGAGTTCAGTGGCTAACTTTAGAGGCTCAGAGAAGTTTCTTGCTTCTTTTAATTTCAAATTATACAAATGCAATCTCAGGGACACTGCTCCAACCCCTAAAGGTCTGAAGGTGACATGCAAATACACTGACATTTATCTTAGAGACATCCATTATTGGAAGGCTTCCTTTTGATATTTAACACTTCCAATAGATATCCATTTTCTAATTTTACTGGTCTCATACTTCACTGTGTGGTTTTAGCAATGCTGTTAGATTTGTAACAAAAAATGAAACTTTAACTTTTAATTTTAAAATAGAGTCATAGTATCATAGAATATCCTGAGTTGGAAAGGATCAACAAAGATCACCGAATCCAACTCCTGGTCCTGCACAGGACAAGCCCAAGAGTCCCACCATGTGCCTGAGAGTATCATCCAAACACTTCTTAACTCTGTCAGGCTTGGTGCTGTGACCACTTGCCTGGGGAGCCTGTTCCAGTACCCAAACGCCCTCTGGGTGAAGAACCTTTTTCTAATATCCAACCTAAACCTCCCCTTACACAACTTCAGGCCATTCCCTTGGGTCCTGTCACTGGTCACCACAGAGAAGAGATCAGTGCCTGCCCCTCCTCTTCGTCTCATGAGGAAGTTGTAGACTGTAATGAGGTCTCCCCTCAGTCTCCTCTTCTCCAGGCTGAACAGACCAAGTGACCTCAGCCGCTCCTCATATGGCTGCCCCTCAAAGCCCTTCACCTCCTTTGGATGCTCTCTAATAGCTTAATATCTTTCCTATATTACAGTGCCCAAAACTGCACACAATATTCAAGGTGAGGCCACACCAGTGCAGAGCAGAGCGGGGCAATCACCTCCCTTGACCAGCTGGCGATGCTTTGCCTGATGCCCCCCACAACATGCTTGGCCCTCCTGGCTGCCAGGGCACTGCTGACTCATATTCAACTTGCCATCGACCAGGACCCCCAGATCCTTTTCTGCAGTGCTGCTCTCCAGCCTCTTACTCCCCAGTCTGTACATACATCCATGGTTCCCCAGCCCAGGTGCAGAATCTGGCACTTGCCCTTATTAAACTTCATATAGTTGGTGGTTGTTCAGCCCTCTGATCTGTCTTGGTCTCTCTGCGGGGCCTCTCTGCCTTTGAAGAGTCAGCAGCTCTTCACAATTTAGTGTCATCAGGAAACTTAGTATACCTTTGAGTCCTTCAACCACGTAGTTTATGAAGAAGTTGAAGAGTGCTGGCCCTAAAATGGAGCCCTGTGGGATGTCACTGGTGACTGGTTGCCAGCCTGATGTTACCCCTTCACTACTATCCTTTGTGCCTGACCTGTGAGCCAGTTGCTCACCCATTGCATGACACGTTTAACCAGCTGGATACTGGACATTTTGCCCGGAAGGATACTGTGAAAAACAGCATCAAAACCTTTACTGAAATCCAAGAAGATTACATCAACTGACTTCCTTTGGTCAACTAGATAGGGATTAATTTATTTATGTTCTGTAACTTTTATTAATTACCAAAAGCTTTAATATCAAGAATCTGCATAAATAACTCTTAGAGCAATTTATCACCCATCCAGGCTGCAATTTTGGGAAAAATATACGGATGCCCTATTTAACTTGAGATCAGAGAGGAAAACACCTTCATCTGAACATCTATTTGCTGACAATCATTTGAGGCTCTGCAGTTTGGGGAGGCAGCACCACTGGACTCAAGTCTAGGGAACTGACACAGTTTACAGTGTGGAAGATCAACAGGAGCCTGAAGCAGTCTTTACACACACAGACAGGCACAGGGGCTGCCCACACCATTACCGTCAGCTTCCTGAGGTATACTGCTGTGCCATTTCGTGATGTGTGGTGTAGGCATGCCCTAAATACTTAATGTCTAAGCACTAACTAATATTCATACAAAACAGATGGGTTAGAGGAGGTTCCAAATGCCTGAAGCTCTTTTTTGGCCTCATCCTGCTCCTGCATAGAGTATCTGGCAGCTGTACTCTAATGTTTTCATTTGTTTTGAATTAAACTTCTCTCCGCTCTTGTCCACACATTTCTTTTTTTCATACTCTGCTTGTGGTCCTCTCTGCATATGTGTCTGTTTTAATGATGAATCTGCTTGAGTAAGGTAACCCGCATTCGGCTTACCCCAATATTTACCAGTGAGTCCAGGGAGGTTTTTTCTAAGCAGCACTTTTGGTGCTACTTTAATCTGTTACCTTGTTCTACACTACAGTTTTCTACATAAATCCTCTTTTAATATGGCCTCTGAATTTAGCCGATGTAGTTAAAAACACTTCTGCAAACTCCTCCGGTTTGTGTAATAAAATAATTTAACCTCTAATGATTGTATTACTACATCTCATGAGAACTGTCTAGCTCTTTGAGCTTCTTTAAAAAAAGTCAAATCCATCTCAGAACATTTCATTAAAATCTGAAAACATTTAATTAAAAAGTAAAATAGAAAGTGAAGGCAAAGTCCTTAAATGACTCATGTATATGTTGCACATATATGTGAGAAAGTGTGTGTATACACACACACTTCAGTACCACAAATCTAGAAGATGAATTCAAAAAAAGAAAGACTGATTTGCCTATTCTCTGATCTGATTCATCACACATTCATTATTTAAATCTGGTAAGTATATTATCTTGATTCACTATCATAAATGAGTATTTCTATTAATGTTTAATAAGCCACAAAAAAGCCTTTCTGACCACTGCAATTTA
Organism: Neopelma chrysocephalum; assembly: GCF_003984885.1. Taxonomy (NCBI): domain Eukaryota; kingdom Metazoa; phylum Chordata; class Aves; order Passeriformes; family Pipridae; genus Neopelma; species Neopelma chrysocephalum. The sequence continues at coordinate 5,101,407 of NW_020897719.1, forward strand.
GGGTTGTTAGAACTAAAATTAAAATGAAATTATTTAAAGATAATTGCATGCCATTAAAGTACTGAAGTTAATTTTCAACCTTTTTCCTGTGGCATTTTTTTAAACTGAAATGTAGAATAAGTTCCATTTGTATGCTGTGACTTCCTCCTCAATGTCCATTAAAACTCCTTACGAGTCCCCCCAGTCCAGATGTTTCTTTCTCTGATTCAAGTTATAAAACCGTCTCCTTATATTCTTAACCTTGTATTCTTAGCAAATGCTAATAACAAGTAGCTCAAAGCTGAAAAGGAATTCAATTTATTTTCTATTAGTTTTTCACAAGCTTCATCTGCTTGTACCAAATACAACGTTTGCCACTGCAGCCAAGGCTGCACTACTGCTGTGCTTGGCTACACCAGCAGTCCTGATAACCTGAGAAATCTTATTGTTGGGTCATGCCCATCTCATTGCCAAGAGGCTCGGATGAAGAGCAGATTCTGGAACCTGACAGAAAGACAACCAAGAGGTTTTCTGCTGTCAGGTTTCCTGACCCACTGTAATTTTATGCCTGTCCAGCTACAGAGGCCACTAGACCTGAGTCAATTCTATATAAAATCTGGAACTGATTCATATATGAAGAAGGCTGAGCAGCAAAATCTAGATTTTTAGAAGAAACTGGTTAGCCTCACTAAACAAACAGTTCAATTGAAGGAGGACTTCCTTCAGTTTAATGACTGTACTACAGTAAAGTGGACACCAGGAAAGAACACCACTATATTCACACTGGACAGAAACCTTCAGAAGGTTGAAAAAGGTCCAGCAAATTGAAACAGATTAAAAAAAAGCCAGCACTTGTGCCATTTCAGTACAAACAAGATGGCCTAACTTGCTCAGTTCTGAGTGAATGAGACGAGTAACTTTAAGACTGTTCTAGACTTCAGCCTCCAGATGAATCTTTAGCCCACAGGATTTTAATTCTTCTCTGGTTCAGAGGACAGAGGGCCCTTTCTGGGGCCATTCCGCTCTGGACTCCAGAACTGCGACAAAGCAAAATACCACAGAGAGGGCTCCATCAGGTAGGATTTTTGCCTGCTCATCACTAAACATATTTGATGAGCTTTCAGAGCCATCATACACAGGGTAGGCTCACACATGCCTCTTCATCAGTACACCTAATGTCACCAGAGCCAAGTGAACCTCAACAGAAAAATCTTAACAATACGTATCTCATAAGATGCCTTACTGACTTTTACTCAGATTAAACATGACAAATATTCCAGCTGATGTCACTGTCTTGAAGACATTTTGTTGATCTGTGATTATCATGGCCCATTACACCATGTGCTCTCCCATCAACAGTGTACTAGGAGAACAACAAGCAAATGCCAGACTGTCCCTGCTTGTGCTTTAGAATAGATGACTTCACACACCTGAGAGCTGTGAGAATGAAATGCAAGTCCAAGAAGAGGTGCTAGTTTCATACTGATATAATGTTAAGGACTTCAGCAGAGCTACTTCTGGTCTGGACAAATAAAAGTGGGACAGACTATTATTAACAACTTCTCTTAACTGAAATCTTTAAAGATATGCTGTTCCCAACAAATTCCCCTTTAGGCTCCCATGCATCTACAGAAAGGCACGGACAGAAGGACAACAAAAGAACTTAAAGTCTGAGTCACTAAACTTGCTGTGCTGCACTAAAGTGCACTAAAACCAGTCATCTGTAAGAGTACATTCAAACCGTGTAGGTACTGTATCTCTGTACAGCAAAGTCACAGAAGAGCCTGAGGACAATAATACTATTCCTGAGAGACAAGGCAGAAGGAAAGACTTGGTTTGATGTCTGGGCATCAAACTGCCTTTTTATGACTCTCATTTAATATGTAGCGGTAGTAAAAAACCAGAAGAACAACAAAATTTCCACTTCTGGGCATATGATAAAAAGTGACAAAATGTGCACAAGCACCTGATGAGAACAGGGATTGTTGCAAGAAAACAGACTTCCCAGATAACTCTTCAGAAACCAGGATTAGTTTTAAAAAAATAAATTGGCTTTCCATAGAATGAAATCTATTGCCATGAAAGGAGGAGGATTCTGGAATAACCTTCCAAAGAAGGAGTCGGAGCCAACAACTGTTCTTAAAAATTGAGATATTTTTGAAAGAAGTTAAAGAATAGAATGCTTTCCTTATTCTACAATCCTGTATTTTAAAACAAAACTATTACTAATAAAGCACTAGAAAACACCATGTTCAAAAGTAAAGTAACAATTTGAATACAGTAGCATTTTATGTTTCTAGATTTCAATTACCATAAGCCCTTACCTAGATATCCGTTGTTTTCCAGATGGCTGTGTCAACCTCCATCCTTACCTACTATTCAAGTAATTACATGGAGGTGTTCAGCTTCAGTTCAAGATCAGCTTGTCATGCATCACAAGGTTTTAGAGGCCTCAGGAAATTATTCATGTCATAATGAAGTGTAACCCCATCATCCTTCAAATAATCATGGTCTCAAGTTGTGCCAGGGGAGGTTTGGGTTAGATATTAGAAAGAATTTCTTTACAGAGAGGGTGATCAGACATTGGAATGGGCTGCCCAGGAAAGTAGTGGATTCTCCGTCCCTGGAGATTTTTAAAAAGAGACTGGATGTGGCACTTAGTGCCATGGTCTAGTAACCGCAGGGGTAGTGGATCAAGGATTGGACCTGATGATTTCAGAGGTCCCTTCCAACCCAGCTGATTCTATGATTCTATGATAATGAAAGATTAACCATGAGAATCTGACTGCACCTTCCTGCAGTAAAACTGGCAGATGGGGAACAGAGGGCAGAGGAAAACCTGCAAAGTTCACGTCTGGGTCTTTTTGTAGAGAATTACGGCTTGGGAGGGTAAGCCCAGGAAGCAACGAAATGGGTACAGAAATGATCTTCTAAATTTCTGAGCTATGGATTGACATGGGCTTACAGTTTAAGGCCTTCCTCTAGCTGGTCTCCTGCTTCTCCATGCTGGCTGCACAGCCCACAAGCAGCCACAGGACACACTTCTGCAAAATAAGGTGCAGATGTAGAGAAATATTATCTCAGAAAAAATTCCTAGAAGATTTAGCATAATCGAGTTTACCTATTGTTTAAAAAAACCAGAGTGGTATAAACATCCGTACTTTCAGCTGAATATTTTGGGTTGCTTTTCAATATACTGGTGCAATGTAAGTACATGGAGACAATCTGCTGGAACATCTTCTAAGGATCTAATTTATCTTAATTATAGCAAGTATGCAGGACAACCTAATGTCATCAGAAAATTTATCTACATAAAATAATAGGCCACTGTAAAGTAGTTAAGTGAGGACTTGTTAATTAATTGATTTACAGCTATTTCTCTCCCATTATTAACAAATTTAGAGCTAAGAAAATAACAATATTTGCAGTTAACCATTTCTCAACTAAATAACAAAAGAAAATTTTCAGTGGGTTTTTTGCTAGTCCCCTTAGATAAAATATTTAATTTTCATTTCAACATCTTAACAGTTTTTATTTAAATTTTATCCAGCCAAATTTACAATCTAAACATAATTTTAAAATTAACTGCTGTAGAAGATGATGTTTAAGCATAGTGCATAAATCCCATCCTTTATCTTTTCTGGGTACAGAAAGAACAGAATTGCTTGCTGAATATTAAATCAGCCTCAGTTTTATTAACTACATATTGAGAGAAATTAAGAGAACAAAAATTGTGATTCTTGTGGTGTAAAGCCTTAAAGATGTTCAGCATTTAGTTCTCAGCCTCATCACGAAAAACTTCTAAAAATCAACATAAGGCTGACAACGAAGGCTAAAAAGCTGCTGTTCTGGATACAACAAAAATTTTAATCAGGTTTCCTAAGCACTTTATTCCAAAGAGGCAAGATTAATAAACATGGAAAGAAGGAAGCATTGCTACTCTCATATTAAATGTGATGAACTCAGGTAAAACAAGATGCTTAGCCTTTTTGATTTGTCCTTCATTGCAAGCGACAGAAGAGCTCAGTCTTGGTATTTTCTCCCCATGACAAATCCTCTCTCAAGAAGGAGCCATTGCACTGCAGAGCCACATGGCAGCTACAGCAAATGACTCAATTCACAGTGTCAGGCCACTGGGCAGGCAATGGGTCTGGTTTCACAACTGGTAACCTCTTGCAACCAGTCTCATTTTGCCATTAGTCCAAGAACCGCTGCTGTCAATCACTCCTCCCTCAGAAGTTGAGGCTGAAATTTCATTTAATATATGTGAGAGGTTTTGGATGTGCACAAAAATCAGGCTAAGGATAAAAGGGCACTACAAATGGAAACTACTGCATTGAATTTTTCTTTTCACCACTGAAAAAAGATCTTTAGTGTTTTTTCCAAGTCTCATCATAACTTTCACCGTTATAAAGAATTTAATAAAAAACTTATTAGTGCAAAATAATCACATTTATATAAGCCTCAACTGTCAGTCTGAGAGAAAACAAACACGGCAAGTATAGAAATGAACAGTACACATTTACTTCTCTTTTTCTTTTCCTCCTGACTCTATTAAAAATAGCTGGCAATACAAGGAAGTCTGTGATTCATGGTAAGATGCACGCCAGAACCAGGAAAGCAAAATCACCTGCGAAGTCTCTGCAGGCACAGCAGAGACACAGTAAAAGAGAAAAACTCCTAAAGAGTCACCTTGAAAAGTACTGAGGCACAGTGTTCATCTCCACCATGGGGAACAAAGAGGAAGCGTATTACAGCATCCAAGACACATTGTAAGAGTTAAGAGAATGAAGTTTCTCTGGGAAAGTATATATTTCTGTTTTTAAATTCTTTTATCTTCATACTTTCCCTGTTTGAGGCAGTTTTGACACAACTGTCTAAACTCCCATTGGGCTGAAAAAAAGAACAAGGGCATGTGTCATGAAAATGCTTTTATAAGCATTTGAAGAGGAATACCAGTTCAAAGAGAGACAAAACAAACTCCTGGTGGGCGGGTTAATCAGAGGCTACTAAACACCCACCAGCTGGCTCCAGATCAGGGATTCTCTGAGCAGCTGAAGGCTGGAAGCTGGGGAAGTAAAGCAGGGGAAGCATTTGTTGTTAGCAACCGTTCAAGGTAGGATGCTGGACTAGGTCTGGTCCAGTATGACCATCCATATGGCCTTGCATTATGCCACTCAACAGCTCTGTACCGTATCCACTTTCACCCAAAATATCGTGTGTGACTGGCCAGTCCTGGGTGTCTCAGATAGGTACAGATGCTCTGTAGGAAATATGGCAGCATACCAGTTCTCTGAATACCATTAAATGCTTACTTGGATGCAGTCCTTGGCTACTATTCATTACCAGCCTCTGGAAAATTATGTTTCTCTTTTTTCTCAACAAAAGCCCATTAAAAATCTTCATGGTCTGGATGGTTACCAGGCCACCAATGGACTTCTGGTTGCTGTAGCCCAGGTAGATCTTTCTAACACAAACAACAGGTAAAAGGGGTTTATATTTTACGCTGGATGGTGCTCAACTGTTTGGCATCTCCTTCTCTAATATATTACCTCACTGCTTACTGGATTTCAGGTGAAAATTAATGTAGTCTGTTTTATTTTTAAATGTGTCCCAAATGGAGATTCAGAGGAGCAGATGTTGGGGGGGGAGGGGAGAAGGGTGTTTCCTAGATACAGCTTCACTATAGCTCTAGTAGTACATTTGAGTATTATACTTTCATGCACAAGTGTGTCTGTGTCTATTCCAATATATACTGGTTTATTTTATCTGACTCCATGTGAACGTGTCTATTTATTTTATAGAACACACAATGTCTAGGAGGATTTTTTATTACTTACTCTATTAAGATTACAGCAAACAGAGCATTACAAGAAAGCAAACAAAAAAATCCTCAAAAGGCAAATCCCAAAACGATGAAGATGAATCTGCACTGTAATTCTACTAATAAGTGACAGAAGGTACAAATCCTCTGAAGAAACTATCACCAATGCCAGGAATAGTAACCTTCTGATTTTGGTCTGTAGTTTTGGCTTATGGCATAATCCAGAAGGTCCTGAGGAATCTGGCTACATCCCAGTGGCCTGTGATCCCCTGCATATGGACAGCTCTACTGCCCAAAACCTCCACAGCACTGCACACGGCAGCTTGTTTGTCTGCCAGCCACACTGCTGGCACAACCCACACCTTAACACCTGAGAACAACACGCAGAGTAAAACCATGGTGTATCTGACCTGGCAGTCCTGCCCCCGAGAGTGCTCAAGAGAATCTGTTCAAGATGCTACAACTCCACCAGTTCCCAGAACACTCTCTCCTTACAGAACTTTGGGATTTTGGAACATCCCACATCAAAGGTAGTGCCTTTCTGCCTAATAGCCTTTATGGATTGCTACTCTGCAAATTTGTCTCATCGCTTTCTCAGCCCATCTAAGAATATTTTGCACTTGTAGCAATAACACAAACAGTTTAACCATTTCTCAAATGAAAGATACATTCTTTTGCTTATTCTGAAGCTTTCCTTACTACAGAGCAAGATTTGAATGAAATAATTACAAGAAACAGCCACACTTGTTCCCTTCTGCACACCATTTGTAATATTACAGAGCTCCCCTCACTCTGCTCAGACATCTTTTTCCAGGGCTAAAGACATATACTTTACATCTATGCTATTTCATTTGTTTTGAAAAGTCTGGTTGTTACACTTCACAACAAAATTTTTCCGGTTTATATTTCTCGCAATGTCACATCAGGCTTTCTCCTCTTAGCAATACCAAAGAGCTAATCAGACTTGATATGAACAACTGGAATACAGAAAATTGTATACAATGAATCAAGCACTTCTTGCTTGCTCTATATAAACTGATGGCCACTAAAATACTCTAAAAAGAATATGTAGATGATTTGCTCTATATGGGTAAAATTCAGGAGGAAAGTGCTACAGTGTACAAGAGCCAGAAACATTTTTGTAAAATGTACATATACATATACATGTCCTCTGCTGTTATCAGTGTTAGTTCCAGTTCAGGAACCAAACAGATCTGGAGGACTTAGCCAAAGTACAGCTGGAAAAGGCTAAATTCAGCGCCTTGCATTCAGCAGTGAGCTACTATTTTTGAGGCAGATCCTGCCCCCACCTCTGCATGTACAGCTGAAATCCTGCTCACAGAACTAGGGCAAGCCCTGGGCATGCGAGGAAAAGTATCCTTCTCTTGGTAGGCAGAAATAAACAGCAATGGAGTATTCCCAGTGCAGAAGATTGCTGCATTTTCTTGCTTTCCTGGGATGAAGAGAGGACATGGAACCTCCATAGAAAAACTTTACACGGATTTCCTTACAAATTAACCTGCCTCCATTTTGAGGCTGGGTTGTGGGTTGCATCCACTTGTGTACTGCCCTCAGCTTGAAGACCCATACATTTTAGAAGACTTTTCCCTGAAAATGCTACAGTTCTGCCTTTAGTAGCAATGACATGCAGTATTATTTAGGACTGGAAGAACACAAATATCACTCCAGTCTTCAAAAAGGGCAAGAAGGAGGATCCAGAACTATTCAGCCAGTCAGCCTCACCTCAGTAATATAAAGCTGATGGAGTGCTCCATTCTGGAGGCCATCTCTACCTACACGGAAGACAAGAAGGTGATCAGGAGTGGTCAGCATGGCAAGTCATGTTTACCTTACTAAAGGTAAGTCATGTTTGACAACCTGATTGCCTTCTACAATGAAACAACTACCTTGACGGATGAAGGGAGAACAGTGGATGTTGCCTACCTTGACTTCAGCAAGGCTTTCAACACTGTCTCTTATGAAATCCTCACAGGCAAACTTAAGAAGTGTGGGTTGGATGAGTGGACAGTGGGACGGATTAAGAACTGGCTGAGTGGCAGATCCCAGAGAGCCGTAATCAGTGATACAGAGTATAGTTGGAGGCCTGTCACCAGTGGTATTCCCCAAGGTCCAATACTGGGCCCAGTATTGGTTAACTTACTCATCAATGACTTAGATGGAGGGGCAGATGCCTCCTCAGCAAGTTCACTGATGACACAAAGCTGGGAGAAGCAGCCAATACCTCAGAAGGCTGCGTGGCCCTTCAGAGGGACCTTGGCAGGTTGGAGAGATGGGCAGAAGAACATTCTGAAATTCAACAAAGGTAAATGCAGGGTGCTGCACCTGGGGAGGAACAACCCCAGGCACCAGCACAGGCTGCGGGCCAATCTGCTGGAAAGCAGCTCTGCAGAGAAAGACCGGGGGGTCTTGATGGTCAATAAGCTGTCCATGAGCCAGCAGTGTGCCCTGGTGGCCACGTAGGCCAATGAAATCCTGGGGTGCATTAGAAAGAGCATTGTCAGCAGGTTGAGGGAGGTGACTCAGCCCTGATGGGGCCAGCTTTGGAGTGCTGTGTGCAGTTCTGGGTTCCATAGTATCAGAGAGAGAAGGAGTTCCTGGAGCAGGTCTAGTAGAGAGCTACTAAATTGGCCAAGGGTCTGAAGCATCTCTCTTATGACAAAAGGCTGAGGGACTGGGCCTGTTCAGTCTCAAGAACAGGCAACTCAGAGAGGACCTTGTTAATGTGTATAAATATCTAAAGGGTAGGTGTGAAGAGGATGAAGCCAGGCTCTTCTTGGTGGTGCCAACCAATCGAGGCAATAGGCAGAAACCGATGCACAAGAAGTTCCACCTGAACATGAGGAAAAACTTCCTTATTGTGTGTGTGACCACTCACTGGAACAGATTGCCCTGAGAGGTTGTGGAGTCCCCATCACTGGAGATATTCAAGAACCATCTGGACACAATCTACTGCCATGTGCTCTAGGATGACTCTGCTTGAGCAGATTGGACCAGATGACCTACCATGCTCCCTTCTAATCTGACCAATTTTGTGATTCTGTGATTATCCCTTCAGCACCTTCCCATTAGGATGAGAACTCTTCTCTCCTATTTAGTGAATTAATCAATAATCTACCATTTCATATGGTACATGTGAAACCCTTGGGAGGCTAGAAATAGACTGAGAAATTTCTCTTTCTGGATTTTTCCATGCTTCTTACCACTAAAATCATGAAGAGAAAATACACAGGAGAGTATCATACATCACTGGTGTCAAATTATTAATTGGCTAAGTCTCACTTTTCCAATGGGAAAGCTGTCTGCAGGTTTCAGAGCAGCTATGCAGTCTAGGAGGACAGGAAGACAGGAGGGGCTGACACTCTTTCCCAGTGTGTTGAAGCTGCCTAATAAGAGGATGAAGTGCTCAAGCTCAAGGGTTGAAATTTCACAGTGAAAGTGAGGATGATGTGCCCCAGCCCAAGCACTGATGCTTGGGGTGCTTTGGGGTCTGAGGTTAGTTATCACTATATGATCCCTGGAACAGGGGAGCAGAGGAGACAGAGCAGAAAGTGCAGGTTAACTCTACAATGAGGACTTGAGAAAGGAGGAGAAGAGAAGAAGGAGAGAGAAACTCAGCAGGAGCTGATGTACTGTTTTTTCCTTAGTGACTTTGCTCTGCTGGAGCATGTTTCCATGCCCACACCAGGCTTTCCCAGCAGGTTAAGCAGAATCTGCCCACGCACAGCCTGCTGGAAAGCATCAAGTGCTTTGCTAGTAAGGGTGGTGAAAAATGGGCAAAATGTCCACCCACCACTCCTGGAATTCACACAACTCTGGCTTGCATAGGTGCCTTGTTCCAAGGTGCTCTGGCAATGTACATATTTAGCCACAAAGATGGGTAGTAACTAATAAGCATTTCTCTAACACTAGCAGCAAACATACCCTCTTTTCCTTCTCCAAATACTTTTCAACTGGATGCTGCAAATCAGGTATGGGAAGAAGGAAAGAAAGGAAAAATCAGATCAGGAGCTCCAAAAGGTAAATAGCAGAGCACTCCTACTTCCATTGCAGTGTGCACTTCTGATAAAGACAAAACATTTGAACCCAGTAAACCAGCAAAACTATTACTTTCTTCTGGAACAGTAGTGGAACTATACAACCGTTTTCCAGTAGTTTCCACTGCTTTAAGCAGAGTATAATACCAATAACGAAACAAAGTGTAGAAGTAATTGTAAAAAATGCAGCTATGATCAATACAATGCTACATTACCATCAATAATGTAGTAATGCCTTAAAAATCCAGTTTGGGATTTCTGTCTGTCTTAAGATAAAGAAGCATGACTTATGCAGGTTAACATCCCAAAATCCCTTGCTTTACCAGCATAACTCCCAAAATATGGTGTTACTGAAGGCAAGAAAAGAGATTTGAAGCTATCATGTTGGCAGCAATAGCGAACGTAAAGATCGAGAGCTGCATGTAATTCATAACCAGTTCAGGTACAGCTCCTATTCATGGCTTGTGGCCTCTATGGACAATGGGCTTGCTGGGTTGTCTGAAACCTTAGCTGTGGGAGGAAAGCAGCAACGTGTTAAGGCTTCCATTGCCAGTTGACATTGAAGCCCATGAAACCCAGTGCAGGGAAGCAGAGGAGTTTACATTTCTATGCTACTATTTCCATTCATACTGGGCTTTGTTTAGAAGTGTCTGATTCATGCAAGATGTAATAATCATATAAGAGATGATTGTGGGTTGTCTGGACAAATCACAATTTGTATAAATGTGATTCTACATAACCAAATATCTGATCAATAGCATCAAATCCCAAACAATGCTATCAGTAATTCAGGTACTCCTCATTTTTGATCTTAGAATAATAGAATCATTTAGGCTGGAGAATACTCTATCCTAAATTACTATGAAAAGTTGGCAAAGCTGTGTCGAAATAGGCTTCACTATATTCACATACTGCATGACAAAATTTCTAGTTACAGGAGCTTCAAACTCTAAGTCAATAAAATAACAAAATAAACCTCCAGTTACTGCAAAGAGACTACCCTGGTAAGATGTGAGGGAGTCTGGAGAAACTCTTGCTTTTCCTTGCAAGGCTTCCCCTTTTCCATCCCAAACCCTTTTCCTTCTGCATCCCACTGAATGCAGAAACAACAGCAAAGGAAGTTTCTACTGGTTTCATGTCCATTAAACTACATGTGAATGTAGCAGAAAGCACCCAACTTAAGTTACTCTAAGAAACATGTTTTCTAAATGAAGTAAAAAAAGCAAAATGAAGCAGAAATCCTTCTGATACCTCCGTCCCACTTGGCAAGAAAGCTGTCTGCCAGTTCCCAGCTCACAGCCCTTGGCAGTTTCCCGGCTGAGACTTCTCCCTAGGGCTGTCCCTGAAAGTTTCTCACCAAAGAGCGTAAGGGAACAGCATGCTCTGCCCTAGGAGGAGGACAAAGACTGACCAAATTTGTGACTGCTCTGCAGTCATTCCCTGCAGTTATGAAATCCCACTCATCCCAAACTAAGAGCATTTTCTAAGCGGACAGTCTTCCAGACCTGGAAAGTTAAATAAAGAGCAAGTTTAAGAAGAGTCTGGTACCCGCCCTACCATGATAGTCTACACTGGTCCCTAAGAACAGTTGAACCTCCCTCACAGAGCCTACGCTAGAACCTGTTACAGGCTGAATACTAGGTCCTGAAATTTCTAAAGCACTTTCTGGTGGTGGTCTCTAACATATAAGTTCATTATTTTGGAGGTCTAATGAGTTAAAAGATTCAATTTTTTCCTATGTCAGTGTTTTCCCATAAGGAAATATGGCCTATGCTTTCCTCAAGTGTCTCCTGGGTTATTAAAGTGATCATGATTACCATAACCAGATATGTACACTTAATAATACAGTTTTTCATTTCCATTGCTTAATCCAATCAAATTTTGTATTTTGTTTCTAACACCATTTTCCAGTCAGTAACAAATGGCATAGAATCACAGAATCATAGAATCAACTGGGTTGGAAAAGAGCTCCGAGACCATCAAGTCCAACCCTTGATCCACTACTGCTGCGGTTACTAGACCATGGCACTAAGTGCCACATCCACTCTCATCTTAAAAACCTCCACGGACGAAGAATCCACCACCTCCCTGGGCAGCCCATTCCAATGCCTGATTACCCTCTCTGTAAAGAATTTCTTCCTAATATCTAACCTAAACCTCCCCGGCAGAGCTTAAGATCGTGTCCTCTTGTCTTACTGATAGCTACCTGGGAGAAGAGACCGACCCTCACCTGGCTACAACCTCCTTTCAGGGAGTTGTAGAGAGTGATGAGGTCTCCCCTGAGCCTCCTCTTCTCCAGGCTGAACAACCCCAGCTCCCTCAGCTTCTCCTCATAGGACTTGTGCTCCAGTCCCTTCACCAGCCTTGTTGCTCTTCTCTGGACCTGCTCCAGCACTTCAATATCCTTCCTGAACTGAGGGGGCCAGAACTGGACGCAGTACTCCAGGTGTGGCCTCACCAACGCTGAGTACAGGGGAAGAATGAAGTCCTGTGATGCAAAACTGTCAAACTGCTGGCATTCACGACATCAAGAGCACAGCGAGACTTTTGGAGTCTGCTGGGCTTCTCCACACAGAAGTAAACAGACCAAGGATAGTTTATTTCACTCTGTAACAAGATGGAATGGGAACAGCCTTGTATCTGATGAGTAAGATCATAGTTCCTATCCCTTTGAAGGGCTCAGAGTGGGAGACTGGTTGCTGGGCTGAACAGGAATGAATGTTGTGGTCAAGTCAGATTCCAGCCCCCGAAGGAACAGTCTGTCTTTGAACTCCCGTCCTGAAAGGACTGCAGATTTCTCAGCCATTATCTTAATGTAGTATACCTGCATCAAACACTGAGCCTTGAGGAACAGATTTTGCTGTCTTATGACTACTCTATTTTCTACCACACTGTTCCACCAGTCCTTTGTGCAGGAGTCAGGAGGAATACCTTTACCAGACCCATGCTTTCAGACACTACATTAATTTTTAAAATAAGGAATGAGATGTAGCTCAAAGATCTCAGCTGAAAAATTCTAAATAGTTTCATGACCTACATTTATAGCCTCCAACTCAAAAGGCAGGTGAATAATTATTTTTATAAAGTAATCATTAGTGTGCCAGACTTTTTTTTTAGTAAAAATGCTACCAGTACAAATCCCAACACAAAGGCTTCTCTTATCAGTTTCTCCTAAGAGACTAAAAACCTCATTTCCAATGTACTGAAATATCACTGTACTGTGAATAATGTCTTCAGCAAATGGGATAGAGGAGTTTCAGTTCTCTTGCCGCTCAGCTAAGTCAAATGAGTTTTTGGTGCTATCAATGAGTGATGTTTAGCAGAATTCACCTCTGTCATCCCTTCAGTAAATGCTAACAGACGGAAAACATGCCCATTCTCAGTTGCTGCTGAAAAATTAGTACTCAGAGAACAGACTTGTTGAGTAAGCGGGTATTACATACAGACAAGCATACTGTCATATTTTTCTGTTAATAAGCACTGGTAAAGTATTTGTAGGTTACATGCTTAAAATGATTCTATGCAGTTATTGATTTTTAAGTGTCTGAAGATGTATTCAGTCGATCATAACCAATCTGATTATCCTCATTGATCACTTCTCCGCCACAGGAATGACTAGTAATAATATATAACACAGTGAATTACAGGGGAAAAGCCTACTTTTTACCATGCTATTAATAATTTAGAAGCATGCTCCTGTTTCCAAAGATATATGCCAAAGTATTTCTTTATTGCTAATCTCATATTTTGCTACTTGTGAAACAATTCCAACTGCATGATAATTTAATATGAATTATTTCCTGTTATTAATTCCTCTTATTAATAAGCATTAATTCTTCTTTCTTGTTACAGTAACAAATGAAAACCAATATCGAGCAGAAGGAAAAACCTTTCCTTTTACCTATCACGAAGGCATAACTCAGAAGTATGACAATGCCACTTTAGTGCAACAGGGAGTGAGAATGAATCTGTGTTCACTCAAGTTCACACACACAGCTCTTGAAGCTGCTTATTTTCTTAAGTAGTCACCCCTTCAGTTATCAACTGTATTAAATGTATCTGCTCTGCAGCCCAGAGCAAGAACAATATCAATAATATATGGTAGCAGGCATCAATTCTCAGATTTCAAATGTATTTATTACAAGACAATTTTCCAAAATTAAGTCCAAGTTGATTAAATTTGCAAAGTTGCAATTTGAGAAAACCAAGTACTGTAACTGAATCTTTGATATTATAATGAGAACAAGACAGATGATATTCCATTAGGTTATTAATCCACAATAAGCTCCTTTTTTTTCTAATAATATCCCTTACTAATAAGATGCTTGGAAGATCTTCCCTTCTTAACCCCTTTCTCTGTATAGTACCCGGAGTTATTTATTGGTATTTTAAATGATATAATTACCCAGTTATCTGAGGAGACAGGGGAGAAGAACAACAACAGAAACTTCTGCTCTTTCTCCAATTACCTCTATTAACAGCAAATAGTTGGTGGGCTGCCTTTGTTTTCCTGGCTTTTTATTAAAGCTGTTTTCTCTGTAGTGATTAAAATATTTATATGTGCTCCTCTGAAAATCTCAGCCAAAGAGGTTAAAGATCATGGTCCCTAGTGAATTTCAAGGGACACTGGACACCTCTTTCAAATGCCTTGGAAAACCTTGGACATTATTTCTCAGAAAATTTTAGTATTTCCACTTCTTTACCATTTATTAATATATCTGTTTCCTCATTAAACACAGGTAATTTAAGTATCTCAGTTTCAATGGGAAAAAATGAGGATATTGTTATAAGATTAACATCCACCTGTATCACTGTGAGTGAAACTCTGGTGCTTTTTATTTATGCTACTCAAAGAAGGTAAGCACTGAAACAGCTGAGCCATATTTCAGTAAACCACATATGTTCTGAATTCAGTATTTGAATATGCAACCCTTAACTGTACACTTGTGTCATTCTCTCTGACAGAAATACATTTCCATTAGTTTACTTGCTTTTCATGATACATGAAGTTACATATTCCCTAATTAACCAAATGAAAAGAGTTTAGAAAGATTTTTTCCTGCTGTTAGTCATTCCCATTTTTATACCTGTTTTCATGGTTGAAAGCCTGCTTAATCTGCAAATTATGCATTTCAGGTGATATTTCGTGACAGAAGCGGAGAAAATAGAATCAATCCTCCATGGCAAGTGAAGAATGATTAACACATTTGCAAGCAGCCAGCTATCATACACATCTTTCTTGTTACTACTGCGTGAGCTCTTCAGTTTCGTTGCTGCCATGCCCCTCCGGGTTCCCAGCCTGGAGTTCACACACCCAGGAGTGTGTTTGCACTCACCACAAGGGAGATGCAGTCTTTGCCAGGGAGGATTTTTAAACCCCCTCTCCCTCTGTATTCCCTCTAGATGGTCCCGTTTTCCTTCCCTAGGCTTCACCTCGCTGCAAGAGCCGATGTGGTTACACGCAGGGGACCGGTGAGCATCTCCCAGCTCTGTGCTGTGACTCAGCATTCCGCAGGCCTTCAGGATCCCAGGAACTCACACCGCCTCTCCTCACCGGCTGAGCTTACTCCACATCCCCGACACAGTGAGCTTTCCCCAGCACGTGAAGGACTAACTCCTGGACATGAGCAGGTGAGGCGCAACCCGCACACAAGCTATGCACGCCCACACAGAAGGGTGGGTTCAAAAATGCTGCTTCAGCCTGAGGATTGCTTGACATGTTTTCAGTCGAGCAATACTAACAATGCCTGATCTCTGGTACAGTATTTTTCCAGCTGATTATTTGGTAATTAACAACCAAACACACACTGTTCACTGAGACAGGGCTCCATATTTGTTTCTGTGCAACATGGCATAGAGACTCAGAGATCCAAAACTGGCCCGTTAGGTGTTATTAGATGCAAATGCAAAATAGCAATGTAAACTCAAAATAAAAAGGCATTTATCCAAGGAAGGGTAGCAAGCATCCTGTTGTGACTGCCTGTAATGCTTACTGGCAATACCTTGCTCGTTCAGAGCAAACAGCTTTCAGGTTTATTAAACTATAGCTATTTCTCCATACTCTGTGACAGTATGTCTCTTTGAAAGTATGGATACATCTTCAAGTTACTGAATGCAGAAACTATAGCATTTGCTCTTTTTTTCCTAAATATGAAAACCTACAGGTGCAAAAAATATTAATAATATAGATTTTTTTCAAGCATTTATTGTGGTAAATAATTTAACAGAAAAATACTGTAATTTAAGTTATATTTTTTATAAAGGTGGCATCTTTACTGTACATCTATATTGGTTAGACCATTTTCTTGACTATATCCTTACTTGTCAATTGTGCAAATTAAAAAATGTAGAATGCTTTAAAATTTTTTTAAAATTTCCAGCAAATTCAATAATTAGAAACAACTGTATTTATATGTAAAATTTCTGAGAGTACATAGTTTTCTGAAGGACAGTAAGGACAGGCTTGTCTACTGAATGAAAGCCCAGACTTTTATCCGGAATGTAACAGCATGATCATCTTAGTTATTTACAGGACAGACAAGCAGTAGATTCTGGGACTCATTTTCCTGACACACATTTTACCGTAGCTTGCAAATGCTACAGAAAACGTACAGACGGAGGAAAAAAAAGTCAATGAAATTTCACTGTCATTATTCAGTCAGGACCTTTAATGAAGTAGATCATGCTACTATATTGATCATCTCAGCGACTATCCTGCCCCTCCCCACAATGCAGTCATCTATAGCAGACAAAAATTGGTCAGAAATGCACACTCCTGAACAAACTGCAGGGTTCAAACACAGTTTTAGTCTCAGCAATACTTAAACAACCATTTAAAAACAATCAGACTAGTAGGATCTGTGCAGCCATATCCATCCGAGAATCCTGACTCTGCATTCCAGCACAGGTATCTGAGTCAATGTAACCACACTGCATCATCATAATCCTGCATCAGCATATCCCCTCTACTGCACTCAAATCCACAAATAAAAAATATCCCTTTTTACCTTAGACAGTGAATTCCTCCTTGTCCTTTTATTCATAATAACTATTCCAAGTTTGTATCTTTGAAAAATACAAGGATGGTTGTACCAATAAACTTCACAGATTCTCTCCTGCGGCAGAAAGCAAATTTAAAAAAAAAAAAAGAGACTTCAAACTGTGACCTCAGAGCAGAGCACAGCCGTTAACATCCCTTAGCCAACCTTCAGTGGAAAGCATGTTAGACAGCAGGAAAACTGGCTCTGTACACAGCTGCGATGCTTTCAAATCAAACATTCTGTGCAGTAAGCTCAGGGATTTATATCTTCTTAAATAGGCCGTCCCACTCAATGCTGCTTGTGTGCATGAAAATATGAAGCACTTCACTGCAGTCACTTTATGCAAGAAACTACCCCAGTCATCTTTACAACTTCTGTCACTCTGCTCTGAGACTAAAGAATGAGGACAGCATGCATAATTCATGCATTAAAATCTTCTGTGCACTTCCTGCAGCAACTGTTACATCCAGTAATGGGGTATCGATCACCTCATCGCTAAAACAATTGGGGCTGGGCAATTGCTTTGCTGCAAGAAACAATATTCCATCCAAAACAGGATGCAGACACAGGTTTCCCCTCTGCAGCACTCAAGTGTAACTCCAACATACATGGCGTGGCATTTACATTCTGCAGAGTGTTTAATCTGGACTCTGCATTTCTCTGACCTCCAAAAAATGCTGCGTTATCTGAGCCTTTTATTTAAAGTCTGTATTCCCTGCAGGCTGTTTCTCCTTTAACTCTATACAGCCTCAGAAGCAAGTATGCTTTCCTAACGCCATGTACAAGGCACAATGGAACACCAAAAGCAAAGGGCAGATGTAAAAGCTTTCTACCCCATATAATACACATGAACCTTGTTTGTACCAGGAAGATGAGTCCACTCTCACTTGAATCCTTTTGTTGCGGTGCATGTATTATATTCTATCTGCATAGACACACACACGCATCATTTTTGTCTCGCACAACTCACATAACCTGTACCTGCCAGATCAATTAAAACACTTCCCAGAGTTTCTACTTCTTCCCACAAGTTTCTACTTCTTCCACAAACATCTTCAGTCTTTTCAACATACTCCTTTTTCTTGCACCCCTGTCAGCCAAACAAGCTTCATCAACAGTGTATCAACCCTGTCTTCAGCCGTCTCTGGGCATTCCCAGTCTCTGACTGTGACATATCTTTCCCCATACACAGGAAAACCACAACTGCCACCATTTCAGAAGAAAAAGATGAGAAACGGAAGATGGACAAAAGGAAAACACTAGAGCCATGACTGAGATGAAACTTCAAAGCAGTATTTAAAAATAAAACAACAAGAATCTTTGGTTACCCTGGTTTTGAAAAACAGCATAGTCACTAGTGTGTGAACCACAGAGACCTGTAGTTTCCTGAAAGCTATGGAATTACTCCTACCCTTGACAGTTTTTAGGTCTGATCTTTAATCACTAAAATACATCATCATCACTAAAATAAAGAATTGTTATTGAGGTTTGATAACAGATATTCAAGAGGTTAGTAAGACCTATAATAATTATTTCTTACTAGGGTCAAAGAAGGTACAATTGGCAAAAAAAAAAATTCTTGAGGAAACTGCAGCATGAACGGAGACACTCCACATATTGATGAAAACCTGCATCTAACCTATCGCTTGTCCTGCAATTGTATACACTCAGAATCCTTGCAAGTTAGTGGAAAATTGCCTGGAGTGAGCAGGACTTGGCATACAGACTGGAAACTTGAATGAACAGAGGCTTTTTCAGCAGAAAATCGTGAAGAAATTTTTCTTGTTTTGTCTCACCAAAGCAATCACCTTTGAGTACATCCAGTGTCTACTGCTTTCCCTTATGCTAAGACACGCCCATATATTTCAGTGAGCTGGCTAAGAAATTACCATGTCTTTTTGGTATGTCCTTTCTCAACAGCTACCAAGTCTATAATATAACAGCAGTTAATCTCTACTTTGGTTTACATCAAAAACAGCAGTTTAGTTTGTCAAATTCTTCACCCATTACTATACTGAGTGTTGAGTCATAATCATCTCTGACAAGCATTAAACTAGAAGTTACAAGGCATATCAGAAAACGTGATGTTGTGACCCTGATTGTTTAATTAATCAGATTAGAATGGGAAGAAACCTCACAGAGATGAGATTTGTGTCCCAGGTCATGCAATCCCCATAAGCTCACTCTAGTCTTACTCTAATCAGTTTTAAGTCGGAAGTTTACTGGGAAAAAAATGTTCATGAAGGTACTGCAGACTGGCTTGTCCTACATTTACCATTACAGTGGACATGTGCCACTTCTTCCTATGTTGGAACTGTGCTCCAGATAGATGTCTAAATTTGACAGCTAGCAGTGCATGTCCACTTGAAAGTAAGATGCCCATTCTCTGTCATAAGTCTGTCAGAACCTGTTCAGCTGTCCAGCTCCTGTGGTCTGTTTAAGCGTGAGTTGAATCACTCTGTTGATTAAATTTCTGCCAATTAAGATCAGACATGAATCACATGTCGATACTAACATGCAGACCACTCAATTTAGAGATATCAATCTGTCACTGTATCCCCCCTGCATGTCCTTTAATAAGAGTATTTCCCTGGCAAAGGACAGAAGACATGGTAATTTTGTGAACAGATTCACTTTGTTGTCTCCTACTCTCCCTATTAAAGCTATGTTTGGGGTTCTATAAAGCCAATGAAAAACTGCTTAAACCTGATTTCATATGCTATGACACAAGTATATATCGACAGTTTTCTCCAGAATATGAATTTTCATTGTTGACTCAGAAAGAAACTAACTTTCCACATTTTAGGAAGAGATAAAATATACATTGAATTCAAAATTCATATTCCTATTTGAAGTTTGAAATGGAAAACATCTTCATGTGGTTGCCACTGGTATTGTATCACACCAGTTAAATAACTACTTTCTGTAGAAAAAGACATTTTTAAAATTTCTACAGTCTTTGCCAGGTATTTTGGAATTTGTATGCAATCTGATGGGTTCCTCAAAGGAAGACTAAGAAGCTCTGGAGAATAAAGTAAGTCTTCCCTCTATCAGAGAACTTCATAAGGAGCACAGACAATAAAAATAGAAACTGGTTCCACTTTCTTTGGAAGTTCACAAAGATAAGAAGGGTTTTACTATTTAGAAGGGTAAGATCTAGAATCTGGACAAATTAGTGTATTGCTGAAGTTTTGTTGAAGTCAGCAAACACAAGTATGAGTGTTGTAGGTCTATTTCATTATATTGAAGTATTGCTTATGTATTTCACTGTTAGACACGCATCCCCAAAAAAATCTGACAATCCATGCTGATAGAAAACTTCTATACACAGCCTTCTCTGTGTGTTTAATTGTATTTTTTAGCATCCCCTGAGTTGCTAGTGATGAAAAGCAGGTAATGAAAATGCCCTGCTCTCCTTGCTTTATTGCTCCTGTTCCACACTTCTAATATAAATGGTTGTATGAGGCATTCACATTGACTATGCCTAGGTAGAAGTCAGAAACCCACAAGCACAAATACAAAGATTTATTCTTCATCATGAATACCAGTTTCAGTACAATAGACACAGGCTCCCAGTCCTCCTGGCACATTACCCCTTCAAAGTAGAAACTCCAGACTTGGAAACCTTCTATCCAATTTGGACTGGGAAAGTGCTCATGGCCTGGAAGGTTTTAAGATATGCTACACAGTGGACTGTCAGGTACACTTAATCACAGGATCCTATTTCTAGCAGAGTGTATTCTGAAAGCACAAAACCATTTAATGCAATCATTTCTTATAGACATCTTACAAATCTTGATTTTATTTCAGTAACTAATTTTTCAAGTCCCACTGTTTCATGCACCTGTTTCTACTATTCCTTTGCTATTCTCCCTTACTATAATCTAACCTCACCCGTGGTTCATAGACTCATAAAATCATTTAGGTTGAAAGATCATTGAGATCATCAAGTCAAACCATTAATCTAGCACTTCCAAGTCCACCACTAAACCATGTCCCTAAGAACCACCTGTCATCATCATCTTCCTCTTCATACACTGAGCAAAGCCCCCGTTCTTCCACAACTAATTAATTCTGTACTCCTTCACATTTGCTAAGTATAAATCTCTTATTCTACCATTTATTTATCACATCCATAATGACTGTCACTTCCTTTACTCCAGTGCTCAAATCCTCATGTCCCTACCTCTTTCCACATGCCTATTTCTCCAACAGAAATATGACATTATAGTGACTTGATTTTTGCTTCTTCCTTTGCTTTCCCTTCCTTTCCCTACCTCATCCTTGAAGAACAGAAAATGCTTGTGCTCCTGCTAATATGTTCCACTCTCCTTAGAGCCACAGCCATTTCAGAGTTTCACCATTTCCTTTAGAAACTTCCATTTCCACGCCCCTGCCTGCTTCATTCTCTTCCCATTCTCACCATTTTTTTCCTTTCACAAGGGAAAAAACTCCCTAGTGTTTCCTTTAGCCTCATTTGCTTTGGCAGCCATTACAGGTGGTTTTCTTGATGCTCTGTAACAGCTTTAAACTACTGCATTAAGTTCCTCTCTTCCTTTCCTGATAGCTTTTACCTTTTGCACTCAAAATGTAGGACCTCTTGAAATCTCTAGCATTTGCAGTTATCCAGACTTCAGGAAGTGGACTCACTTTTCATTCTTCCTGACATGCCAACAGTTTTTCATGGATAGGAGTTTCTACTTCTGAAGTTTTGGCTGCCATGGCACAGTCTTATCCTGATCTCTCTGTTGCCTAAAGAAAATGCAGGGAGGAAAAAAACTCAAAGGCAAATTAGTTTTCGAGGTGAGAGAAGGAAAGGGTTTTAATTTGTGCCTCTGAGGCATAGAGATTACATGACACACGTACCGCCCCTCTGTACAGATGTTACAATTTATAATATTGCTTGTCCAATCCCAGGTTTCGTCCACCCACTGGCTTTTGCCCTGGACCACCCTCAGTCACGCCTCTTGGGAATTGGGGCTAGGGGCTTTTCAAGACCCCTTCTTCATCATCTTCATCTTCTTTGGGGTACAGGGGGCACACGTTCTCCCAGTTCTTGACTGTACTCTTGTGGTTTAGGCCAAGGTACAAGTGTTCTCTAAACAAAAGGGCCTACTCTTAAAGAGAGACTAAACATTTTCTACTGGAATTCAGGGGATATTGATATGGGAGCATGGAATGGGGTGATGGGGTAGGGGAATGTGTAAACTACTGTGCTAAAGGGTGAGGGATATAATACAGCTACTTTTAAAATCTACAAAAAGCTAAAAATCCAAAAATCCATAGGCATCATCTCTAACTGTTGCTCTGGATGTCATTCAAAGGAACAATTCACGCTTTCTTCTACGCTTTGTGGAAAACTTTTTGATCTTTTTTCCTTCTAAACTTTACTCTGTTACAATATCATCCATAAACACAGTGTCAACTACCATCTCCTCTTTGGATACTACACCTCTATTTCAATACTACCACACTCTTTTCAAATTGGTATCTCAACCAGTACTTCTGTAAATTCAGGCATCAGCTTAAGGTCCATGTAGACAAATTAGGCTTTTTATTAACTGCCCCCACAAGCTCATCCTGCCAGATCCTTCCTGAATCACTGTGTACAGTGGCACCATCTAGTCCACCATTTAAGACACCAGTTTAAATGTCATCTCTAACCCAGATCATCCTTAGGTCATCAAATCCACGCCAAGTCTTGCAGAAACTTTCTGTACAATATTGCTCATAGATAAGCTTTTAATATGCATCTAATTAATACCCTCGTCCAGATCCTCTTCATCTCAGGACTAAATATATCCAAAATCTTGTCCTCTGACCTGGACAAACACAGGACCTAATCACAGTGCTGCTGAAAAGACCATTCTTCTGGTGCATCACTCTGATTGTGTGATCTCTCTCCTTGCCTCCCTCCACTCCTTTTTTTAATATGTAAAATACAAGCAAGTTCACATTGGCTTCCATGTACCACCCTCATTATTATTCTCACTTGTACCGAAAAGGCAATTTACAATTAGTCTGCAAGTTCATTCATTAGCCCTTTGTTAAATTTTCAGTCAAGTACTTCTATGCTTCCTCCCATTATATTTCATACTTTGAAAGAATTCTCTGCAACACCTGCAAAGCCACTGCATTGCTCTCCTTCAAATCCTTAAATCGTTTGCTATGATAATTACAAAAAAAGTTGACAGCATGCAGGCTGCTCAGGAAAACTGAGAATGCTATCCTGAATGGATGATTTTCTTTCACTCTTTCTTTGCAATTCCCCATCTGTCTTTGCCTTTTATGTTATACTTCCACTCATAACTACTATGAATAATTCTCACTGGGAGAGGGACAGACTTTTTTGTTTTTCAAAGGGGTCTCTGATGACTCTGACCTTTCAGCACTACAGTAATGAAAAGTACCAAAGGGCACAGGAGACTGGGAATTTAACAAGGGCTATCTAATAAAACCTGTGAAGTCAGGAGTAGAATCAGCACTGGCCCACAATTCCTACAGAGGAGTCATATGAAGCTGAATGAAATCAAGGCTGCTGGTTCAGTCATTTAAGCCAAAAATGTGATTTTGTTCCTCTATGGACCACTTTGCTTCCAATACTTATACATGTTTCCAAACAAAACATGTTTGTACTGCTTTGCTGTTTAAGTCAGTGTTGCAAGATATCAAAGATACTAATTATTTATATGAAAATGCTTTCTTTAATCATTGTTCTGAAACAATCATAACATTTAATACAATAATAGAAATTGCATGTGCCTACTACATATATTATCACAGAATCATAGAATCAACGGGGTTGGAAAAGACCTCTGAGATCATCAAGTCCAACCCTTGATCCAACACCACCGTGGTTACAAGACGACGGCACTAAGTGCCACATCCACTCTCATCTTAAAAACCTCCAGGGACAGTGAATCCATCACCTCCCTGGGCAGCCCATTCCAATGTCTGATTACTCTCTCTCTAAAAAAAATTCTTCCTAATATCCAACCTAAACTTCCCCTGGCACAGCTTAAGACCATGCCCTCTTATCCTGCTGCTGGTTGCCTGGGAAAAGAGACCGACCCCCACCTGGCTACAACCTCCTTTCAGGGAGTTGTAGAGAGTGACAAGGTTTCCCCTGAGCCTCCTCTTCTCCAGGATAAACAACTCCAGCTCCCTCAGCCTCTCCTCATAGGACTTGTGCTCCAGTCCCTTCACCAGCCTTGTTGCTCTCCTCTGGACCTGCTCAGCACTTCAATATCCTTCCTGAACTGAGGGGCCCAGCACTGGACGCAGTACTAAAGGTGTGGCCTCACCAGCACTGAGGACAGGGGAAGAATCACTTCCCTGGTCCTGCTGGCCACACTGTTCCTGATCCAGGCCAGGATGCCATTGGCCTTCTTGGCCACCTGGGCACACTGCTGGCTCATGTTCAGCTTCCTGTCAATCCAAACTCCCAGGTCCTTCTCTGCCTGGCTGCTCTCCAGCCACTCTGTCCCCAGCCTGTAGCGCTGCATGGGGTTGTTGTGACCAAAGTGGAGGACCCGGCACTTGGCCTTGTTGAACCTCATCCCGTTGGAATCAGTCCAACTCTCCAGCCTGAACAGGTCCCTCTGCAGAGCCCTCCTGCCTTCCAGCAGATCAACACTCCCCCTGCAACTTGGCGTCATCTGCAAATTTGCTTATGGTACACTCGATCCCCTCATCCAGATCATCAGTAAAGATATTAAACAGAACTGGGCCCAACACTGATCCCTGGGGGACACCACTAGTGACCGGCCGCCAACTGGATGCAGCACCGTTCACCACCACTCTCTGGGCCCGGCCCTCCAGCCAGTTCCTAACCCAGCACAGAGTGCCCCTGTCCAAGCCATCGGCTGTCAGCTTTTCCAGGAGTATGCTGTGGGAGACAGTGTCAAAGGCTTTGCTGAAGTCCAGATAGACCACATCCACAGCCTTCCCCTCATCCACCAGGCAGGTCACCTGATCATAAAAGGAGATCAGCGTGGTCAGACTGTCCTTCCTAAACCCGTGCTGGCTGGGTCTGATCCCTTGTCCATCCTGTAGGTGCTGTGTGATTGCACTTAGGATGATCTGCTCCAGAACCTTGTCAGGCACTGAGGTCAGGCTTACAGGCCTGTAGTTTCCTGGGTCCTCCTTGCAGCCCTTTTTGTGGATCGGCGTGACATTCGCCAACTTCCAATCATCTGGGACCTCCCCAGTGAGCCAGGACTGTTGGTAGATGATGGAGAGTGGCTTGGCGAGCTCTTCCACCAGCTCCCTCATCACCCCAGGATGGATCCCATCTGGTCCCATAGACTTGTGAGGATTCAAGTGGCTCAGCAAGATTATACTGTAATCTATGATATAGCACAGGTTTAAAATATCATACTATGTATTTACAGTTATATTACAAAGTAAAATAAAAATAAAATAAAATAGTAACCTTTTTTGTTACAACAGACTGCAAATTACTGTATATATATCAGCCATATTTCAGGTGTAAAGCAGATTCCATATATACTGCAAAAAATGCCACTCTGTATGCTCACATATTCTGTATGAAGTTTAAGACTCTATTCTTCTGTGGACATCCTCAATATGAGGCATCCAAACATCATTTGACTCTTAATAGCTAGTGACACAAACAGACCTGTAGAGAGTACCACTTTCATGTTCTCCTAGGCTTTTGCTCTCAAACAGCAACAAAGGCTGTATCCAAGATAACACACTAAACTCCCCTTCAAACAGTTTCCCACACTTACAGAGTGATTTACTTCAAACTGCTGCAGCTTCAAAACTAGCATGAAGTGCAGCAGGACCTGCAGCAGTATATACCTCTAAAGACTGTTTATAACACTGATGGGAAAATTGTGTTCTTCGGGTCTTCTCTTCACCTGGTTTTCTGGTCACATCATTGTCCTCAGGCTGACAGTCCAACCCCCCAAAACACTGAACCTTTGCATACATTTTGAGCTTAGGAAAGAATCTGTTTGATATGATTTTTTCCTATATCCTCATTAGTGCTGGTTTTGCACTCTATTGTGCATGCTTGCTCTATGACGTTCCTGACCTCTGGATTGATTGTTCTACCCGTCATTAGTTAAGAACTCCCTTTTGCTTTATTTGTGTGAAGCTCAAGCCAATGAGTGTTTCTAGCTGACTGAAATGCTTTAAAGGACAAGCCGTTTGCCATCCAAACAAGAGACAAACTGCTGCACCCAAACATTTTTCTGGGGTTGCTCTGAAAAGGGTTGGGTGGGAGGGGGCCACTGGGTGAGGGCAGGGGCATGAGTAGCCTGGGGCCACAGGCAGCCCCTTGTCCCTGAGGTGCAAGCCCATGGCCCCTGAACAAGCAGTATGGGGCTGGGCTGATGGCAACCAGGGCATCCATGGATCGGGATCACTGGACAAAACCACTGCAACAGGGCAAATCTGAGGTCCTCCCAGAGCACAGCACATGTCAGAAGGGTGAGACTGAAATCATGGACAGTGCCATCGTGCCTGCTCTGCCCCTCCACCTGCTGGAGCAGAGTGCTCTGCTGAATGCACCCAGCCAACTCCAGAAACCTGGAGAACAGCGTGGTCCCGATTCAGCAAGATCCTGTGGTCACAGGAACCTGGTCCCCTGAAAAAATGTTTTAGATGCCAAACCACAAAGATACCAACTTACATTTTCTGCAGCAAATTAATACCCTTAACAAAGTACTCAATGGTCAGGAGGGGTTTTCTCCTGCTCACTTTGTAATCTGCACATTTGGATTTTTATTTGTTTTCTACTCAGTATGTAGACTGTTCAGAGAGGGCATATTGCACAGCTACTTTTCATAGTGGACTGCTGTGCTTCCCATTGCACCAATGGAGGAAATAAGCGTGCCTTTTCCCACAACAATCCACTAGCATGCTAGAAGAAATACGTCATTTGCTCACTTGGATTTTACTCCATTCGCTGCTAGCTGTGCATGTCACACTACACTTTTGAATGAAGAAAATGTCAGTGTGATCCCTAATAAGCAGTATGGGACAGCATTTGGCTGCATGAAAATCACAGGAAAACTGAGGCAGAGGGCCAGTATTTAATCTTCATCCTCATGTCAACATACTTGCCAGTCAGTACCACCCCGTGTTTTCAAATGCAGGTCAACCTAGATCAGTAGCTTGCCAGTAAAGAAGCAAAAGTGACATAAAATAAACAGAAAGCCTTCTACTTCTGTGCCACCAACAGCCTGCATTGTCAGTGACAATCATCCTCTGCTATTCACCACCAGCACACAGCCCTCTCTCCTCTGCCAGAATACGGTTTTTTACTTTGTCATCCGCATTTGTTCACAGTTCTCTGAATCAACAGATGCTTCATCGCACAACACACACCATTAGTCCTGTCTGACCAGAGATAAACATATAAATACAAATAGAAAACAGAAGTTCTTTTCATCTTGGGAACAACTGTGTTCCTCCAAATAAAAACTGAATCAGACATTCAGGTTCTCCTAGGAAGGATCTTCCCCTGTAAAAATATGTATTCCCAAATCCAAGAGTAATCATGTTTTTAATCTTCCACTTTCTCTTTTGAAACGCACTGTGAGAAATCACTAACTGCAAATGCAGAGAAAATATAAACCAAGCAGTTCTAAGTATACATCACAGATTGCAGGGGGAAGAGGCTGGCAATTAATGGAAGCAGAAAACTCTCAGTCATCAGTGAGAATTTAGTGGAAAATAAGTTAAATCTGTAAATTTCACAACTTTGGGGTAAAGAAAAGCCCTCTTTCCTTTAACTATTATTTTCTAACCTACACCAATGTAATCTGTTTACACAACTTTTTAATTCCTCCTCCCTAAACTGTAATCCTGCATAAACTTTTTGGAGTTTTATGTGATATTTTTTCAACAAAAGGCAGATTTCACCAACACATACAGACCAAGTTATTTTCACTGAATGATGCCGAAATGTGAATGAACAGACTAATGTCTAAAACTTTCTCTGAACAGACAAAGGAATAGGAGGCAGCACTTTGGGATAAACACAACATATGATACAAACTACAAAACACAAAGGGTTGTAACCACTACATAGGGCATGCAAGCTGTTTTGCTTGTTTTAAAAGAAACTAAAGCAATGCTACCTAACGAAATTCCCAAGTGTGAATTCTTTCTGTGAGGAAGTATAAGCTCAATATCAAGTCCCAAAGTGAAATGCTGCTATGTAAGGGATATACCACAGGAATATTATTTTTGAATGAGTAAACAATAAGTATGTAAATAACAAATAAAGGAAAGTTTTGAATGGGTGCAGTCTATTTCTGAAAGAATAATACTTTTCTGTCAAATGACTGTAATATTGCACAGTTTTCTTAATTTTGGCTGCAAAAAATCAAAAGGGAAAAAAAGTAAAATTAATCTAGATGACATAGTATCGCAAACACACCTTACGTATACAGATGTAAATGTTCAACATTTTTAACACACAAAAATTAAGCTAAACATTTAACAGATTTTAAAAATAAAACAACACCAAGCAACTTCATAAAAAGTTAAGTATTTCTGGTCATTGGCCTGGTTTTTTTTCTTGGTGTAATTTGAAGACCAAATTTTTTTCTTCTGTGACCAATAATGGGATGGTTGAAAGACTGCAACAATCTCCTGCTGCTTGTAGAGACACTCACATACATGCGCTGAAGTGTGGACGGTCCTACGAAAAGCAGTTAAGGAAAATTTTCCAAAAGTTCTTCTTTCAATTACTGAGGTCTGCAAAAACTAACAGCACCTCCTTCACAAATACAGGAAATGTTCCATAGGAGCTGAATCACCATATAAGACTAAACACTGTACCTTATGGGATGCAGGAGTTAAAAGACAGTTTAAAAAAAAAAAAAACAAACAAAAAACCAAAGAAACTCTGCAGTTACAGTACTGCCTTTTTATAGTTCTCCATCTGACTATTGAGGGGAATAATTGAAACTTAACCACTTGAGCCTTTGAGTTGATAGAAATTACCCATTATTTTTTTATTTATTTTTCAGTTGAGGTATTAACAGGTAACAGAGACTACTTTTTTGAAAGAAAAATGCACAGCGAGTTTCAAAGGGAAGGAAGCTGCAGTGAACAGCAGCTATCCCACGTGAAGATTTTAACTTTGGAAGAACATGAGAAGATACAATTCTTTTGTGTTAACTTAATTGTATGTTCAGTGGCTATAATTTTTAGAGTTTACAAAAAGTTATGGACTTGTTCTGTACAAAAAACGTTCACTTACAACAGCAGTAGAAGCTATGGGTACTAACAAACAATGAATTTGTGTCCAAATCCTGAAATACAATTGCAAATATACCATCTGGCACTCAAGAGTTGACTAAATGTGACTGATACAGCCCACCTATTCTGAGAAGTTCCACCCAATTTCTCCTAGATTTTATTAATTTCTTTCAAGCATGAGTGTGTTCTAAATGAAGACAACTGTAGGCATACAACTTTAAAAATAAATAACAGAATTAATCCATTAGAGAATTAAATATAAAGATATTTAGTGACCTCTGAAGAGGGAATTAGGTTAGTCTTGAACTAATGAGTGAAATTGGCCATATTCCACCTCTTCACCTTGTTTTCAATGTACTTTCTGCCAAAAAGTATGTAAAAGGTTTTTTTAATCCTAAAATAACCTGACAATGAAGAAGGACAGGAGTCTTCTAGACAATTCAATTATAATCTTACCAGAGTATTTCCAGACTATTGATATGTTATCAACTCTTAAAAAGCTAATAATCTTTAGCATTAGGAGCACTGAATTTGCTAGATGTCTCTTGCCAGAATTTTTCTCTTATTTCCTAATATAAAACAAAATTGCTGCTGTGCTGCACAACAGGACTGTGAGGTTGTTCAAGTGTGGGACGTTTGTTTCTTAGTAATTAGCTACGTTTATCACAAAAGCACATAAAGACATCTGCTATCTCCGTACAAACAAGCTGAGATATCAATGAACACCACTATTGCTGTAAAAGAAACAGCATGACTTTAACTGGGGCTATAAGGAGAAGGGATGCAAATACTTGTCTCTAACACCTAGCTAAGACTGTATGGAGGAGGTGGATTTGCACCAGAAAGCAATAAACACTCTATTGTATCATGTGCAGTGACTATGCTGTTCTGACAAAAATCTGTGTAAGGGACACCCTGCATGAAGACACAGTCTGTCCAAAAAAAAACCCAGGTAACTCTGCAGTGACAGCGGTTTCACTGGCTCCTCTACCTCCAACCCTAGTTACTCAGCGATGTATGTGTACCTTCAAGGATTATGCTTACAGTGAAAATAGTTGGTCAGCTGCCTGTAGTGTCCTGCCACATGGAATCTGGGACCTTCAGAGAGGGGGGAAAGAGCATGACTTCTCCACAGGCATTGATCCCCAAGCAGATCAAGCTCACAAGGCCTCCTAGGGCACCTCTGTCCCAGGATGCCACCCACTCAGAAGCTGCCTGGCAGTGTGGGGTTAGTTTCTGCGGTGGGGCACATAAAGCTTGGACCGTGCAGCCCAAGGCAAGTAGGAAATCCCAGAGAGGACCAGGGACTTCCCCATGGTAAGGAATAAGCAGATCAGCAGCCATCCCTCATGGGTTACAAAACCAGGGCAACCGTAGGGAACTGCACACTTGTTTCACCAAACCAGAGGAAAAAGCCAGCTCTGCAAGGACACAGAGGGAGAGATGGGTATTCAAAGCCTTCTATTTCATGTGTTTTGCCTACAGATTTTCTTTTTTAATGAGATACTCATTCCAGTTTATTAATTTGTGTTGTACTGAAACCTATTTTATAAATCTTATTTGATGTTTTTGAGTAAGTCATCAGATAGGAAAAGATAAACCTATTACCTCTACCACTTCTCTCACCTCTGTATTCCAAACAGATACAAGCTTGTCACATAAATGGATTGCAAAAAAGATCCTCTGACTTCTCAGTCCATCTTTTTGTTACCAAGGAACACTTTTCAAAATATAAGTATGCTTGATGCCTTGTTCAGTTTGATATATAGTCTCATCCAAGAAAAGAAGCATGAAACTGCTGCTAGAGGAAACCACTAAACAGTATCAAGGGCTCTGAGGTATGGACTTGTCAGAAAGACGGCATAAAACAAGACTTTATTTGTCATGACAGGAAGACCTGAGAACAAAAGCATCAGAGACAAACTGGAGCAAATATGTGGCTTCTATGGCTCTCTCTGTAGTGCTACAAGGTGTTGGGAAAGTACCTACACTATTCATTATAAAATAATACTTAAAAAACCTGTCTAGACATAGAGCAGTACAAACATTTGGAATATTGCTCTGTGGTAGCTTTTGGCCTTCAACTAAACCAGGTCACTTGTCTGGGTTTTCCTTTCAAGATTCACACTCCTACCACTCTTAGGAAAAACCCCCCCCAAACAAACAAAAACAACACACACACAAAACAAACAAACAAAAAAACAACTAAAATCTGGTTGCATCTCCAACTTTCATGGTTCTCTATTCCTCACCCACTTTGGTCTTTCTGTGGTACTTATATTTATTTCACATGTGACTCCAGCCAGTCACATTCTCCAGGCCCTTCCCAGCTTTCCTTTAGCCATAGCATGAAGCTTCTCTTCATTACCAGTCATCGCTGAAATGGGAGTATTGCTGGCACAGGAAGCTGAGGAGTAGGGCTTGTGATCACAACTGTGGCACCCAAGGCAGGCGCCCAAGTCTTGGACATTATCAGAACGTACTGCTAGGAGAAAGGGCTTCAGCTCCACATCACCCAACTGGATGAGGAAAAGAGATTATTTCTCCTGGGTGCTGGCATCCAGAAATTTCACTGCAATTCTCCTAAGCTTATTAAAATAAAAGTTAAAAAAGACTACCAAGAAGCATTCCATGCAAACAAAATGAGACTTTTCCTGAACTGCTTCAGCACTCAATATTGCCACTGACAGCAATGGACATCTGCAGTATCTCCATCAAGGCTCTTCCCAGAATGTTAATCACAATGGAGAGGCAAGAATCAATGATGCTTAAGTCACCAGGAAAGATCGAGTGGGTTAATGCTACCATTTCTCTTCAATATTCACCTTGAAGAGCTGTAGAAATGCTCACAGAAAAGTAGGAAAAGGTTATCAAAATGACCCAGCCTTGGTTTTGTCACTAAGTGAAGTAATTTTTATTCCCAAAGTCTCCTTTTCATTGACACAAAGACCTAGATCCTAGATTCAAAATCCATTGTAAGGTTCCTAACTTCTTAGTCTCTGCTGCTTTTCTTCCTGGATTTGAAAAGAAAGAATTTTACTTTTTAAAGAAGAATTATTAAAAATCAACTCAGACTGTTCATATTGTCCTCCTCAACAGGGACAATTTTGAAGATTCATTATCTATTTCCATGTGATCAAAATAGTCCACCTCCAAATCACAAAGGATGTCTCTTTACCAGAAATAGTAATAAATGTATTATCAGTAAGCAAGAAAGTAAATAAATTGGATTAAGATTGCTAAGGCACATTTATGAAATAGTGGAACCAAGGCACCAATTCCTGTATGCAGTTAGATTCACAGAGGAATTTACACAGTAATACTATTCATTAATAATTATTGCTATAATTCCCTTATTATGATGATCAAGGAAGTTTTAATTTGAAAGAGGTAACAATCATCTGGGCCCCAATCTAGCAAAGCACTTTAAAATGTTAATTTCCATCATGAAAATAACCAACTGGATTTGAACGGGACTGACAAGCTTAGGTTAAGATAACCTTGGCTTTGTTAAGCTTATAATGGGAAAATCAAGTATAAGTATTATAAAAGTAATCCATGAAACCCTGACAGAACTCTGCCTCAATATCATACATTTATGCTACCATTATCATACATTCTCCAAGGAACTGCTTTCTTCTGGGAGACTACCAAGTAAAATGAAGAGCTTTTATAGGAACTAATCTGGAAGGAAAAAATCCATTATAGACCCATGGACTCTTAAAACAAACGTACAACAAAGAGCTGGATGATCACAAGATCCATATCTGGTACATAAGGCCAAGATTCAAGTGTCTGACCTGAACCCAAACCCTGAACCGGGTCTTCCACATCTCATTTTGAAATGTATTTTCTTCTTTACTCACGTTTTCCAATATAATGCACAAGGAGTTGCACAAGCTCCTTCAGAAACAAAGACTTGGGCTAGGTAATTGGGTGTTCAGTGGCAATTTGTAAAAGAAAAGGAAGATATGCAGGAACACATTTTATTAAATATCTTGGCGATAACTGCCTTTGGAGTGGGTAGGAGCTGACCACAGTAGTTACGGACAAACTGCCAAGCCTCTGCAATCTTTCGGGAGAATGGATCGAGACTAGCCCAGAGCAGAAGGACTTAGGAGTGTTTGTGGACAAACAGCTCAATATGACTTGGCAATGTGCACCTGCAGCCCAGAAGGCCAACTGTGTCTTGGGCTGCATCAAAAGAGGTGTGACCAGCAGGCCAAGGGAGGTGATTCTGCCCCTCTACTCTGCTCTTGTGAGACCCCACATGGAGTGCTGCATCCAGCTCTGAGGCCCCCAACACAAGAAGGACATAGACCTGCTTGAGTGAGTCCAGAGGAGGGCCACCAAGATGATCATGGGGCTGGAGCACCTCTCCTGGGAAGACAGGATGAGAGAGTTGGGGCTGTTCAGCCTGGAGAAGAGAGGCTCTGGGGAGACCTTGGAGCAACCTTTCAGTGCCTAAAGGTGCTTAAAAGAAGCTGAAGAGGGATTTTTCACAAGGGCATATAGTGACAGAACAAGGGGGCATGGCCTTAAGCTGAAGGAGGAGGGGTTTAGATTAGGTATTAGGAAGAAATTCTTTACTGGGAGGGTCATTAGACACTGGAACAGGTTGCACAGAGCAACTATGGCTGCCCCATCCCTGGAAGTGTTCAAGGCCAAGTTGGATGAGGCTCTGAGTAACCTGACCTTGTAGAAGGTGTCTCTGCCTATGGCAGGGGAGTTTGAACTAGATGATCTTTAAGGTCGCTTCCAAACCCAAATCATTCTATGATTCTGTGAAGGCATCCAATTCCTTTTATCTTACCTGATGCAGAGAGCTTGCTTCTAAGGCTGTGAGATTGACACAGCATGTCAAGACTCCCAAAAACTACCTACCCATTTGCTTAAAAAAAGCAGGGCACGTCTTCAGAGTCCCCTATGGAAATTTGTTCTCTTTTGACCAAAGACTTTCTTCAGCACACTGAAAATTGACAAAAAAACAGTCATCAAGCCTTATCGACACTTTTTTCCTTTTTTTTTTTTCCCCCACCAACCATGAAAACAGTAGTGGTCAAGGAACAGTGTATTTGAATTTCTGTAATATAATTTAAACAGCATTTAGCTGCAGCAGAATTAATTCTGAAGAATCTAAATAAATTGATTGTCAGCAGTTTTTGAGAACAACATGAATAATTTGCTGTCTTTTTATTCTACAGCATCTGATCATGTTCTCCTTTTACTTTTTTTTCCTCTTATTTCAGATCAATTATATTCTCTGTGTATATATTTTAACATTTCATTTTACATATAGAGTCCAGTAAGTTCATCACCAGTATCTGATAACAAAACCTCTGCTTACACCTCTTGGCGATCTCTTTCCCTGTATTAGACAGAGATTTCTCCTTCTAAATGAATTCAGCACAATAAGGAATGAAACACACAATGAGGAGTTTCTCATAAACTGACATTTCAAATGCTCTGTCCAGATTCCAGACACTTTTATAATGTAACCTACCAAATTCTAAGTGCAGGTTCCTACCTCTCTTCTCTTCTCCCTGAGCAGCCAATGAACACTAAGTTCTACTCCAGTGTACACAGCATTCAGAGACAACCATTTCCTATCCCTCTATCCACTGCCCATTTATATAACACACATTTTTAATTAGGCTTCACAACTACCTTTATGCTTGGATTATTAATATTCCTAAAGCAATGTTAGTG
Source organism: Neopelma chrysocephalum (assembly GCF_003984885.1). NCBI lineage: Eukaryota > Metazoa > Chordata > Aves > Passeriformes > Pipridae > Neopelma > Neopelma chrysocephalum. Next base: position 5,136,257 of record NW_020897719.1, read on the forward strand.
GGTTTCAACATTACATACTTAGAACTTTTAATCTCAAATCATACCAACTCCCTCTGCCTACTCGAACCATGCAAAACAACCAGAACACAAGGACAACATATTCAGGAGTCAGGAAACTAGGAAAAGATGCAAAGGTCATTTTAAGGTTTACATGTTGCGTGATATTTCAACTCTATTAAATATGGCTCAGCACCAGAAAATACAATTACAAATATCATTAAGTGTATTAGAACAAATTATATTTGAGTTGCTGAAAGGATATGCACTGCTAGTGAAATGTAAATGGAATGAACTGCCTAACTCATTCCAGCTGAAGGTTATTCCTGAGGTTTCAGAAACCAAATGGAATAAAAGTAAAAATCCCTGCACCACCACTGAAGAACATTTCATCAATTACACTCAAGTCTGTATAGCTCCCAAACTTGAGGCAAATGTTTTACAAAGAAAACTAGAGTGACAGTCTAGACTAAGAGGTTTCTCTGGATGCCATGTGCTGCAGGATTCTGCGGAGGGAGTCAGCTAGCTCTGGAAGCAGCAGCAACAGAGCTGTCCAGAGCCTGCTGGGGGAGCCGGCTGTGAATCTGATATGTTTGCTGGCGCTACAATTTTATGTAACAGTCCTTCCTGCACTGGTGGCAAAATCATATCAGACATCTCCAACAGGCCATGGCATTGTATAGAGTGGCTCATACAAACCAAACTATATTTCATATTTCATGACTATGTTGACATTATATGTCATACTCCAGCTATATGCTGAATTGAGACTTAAATGATATGTCCTCTGTACTGCCTTTTCTTCACCTTCTCTTGTCTCGAGGTGCATCACTTTGCTTTCAAATAAGGGCTGGAAGGAAGCTGTGCTGTATTTAAGGAGATCCTCTGACATAACAGTCTAGCAGATTAGGGTTGTTGGAATGTGCACGTATCCCAAGATGAGAATTTTGGGGTATACCACAGATGGAATGCATACTGCAGGCAAACAGAGCTTAGCTTCATTTATCCCAGTACTACCCAAGTTAAGAGTAACAAGCAGGAGCCTAAAAAGAAAAGTGTCTGGATTATCTTAATGAACATCCTTTGTCCTCAACCTTTTCTAAACTTATGCCCTAAACACAAAGAAATGTATTCCCTTTATCCTCTCTCAGGGAATAATCTTTGGCTGTTTCTTGGAATTTTACTAACCTCTTTAGATATAATAAATAATGCTGATTACTTCAATAAATAATTTAACAAAATATGTTTCCTTTTATTAATTTTAAAATACTTTTTGAATATTCTGCAACTACATCACCTCTTTGTCAGTATTATTTGAAAAATTAGGCAGAATTTTATACACAGATGGTCAACATCTGTTGATGAAATTGTAGTTCTCCAGTTATACCTTCATTGGAAGTTTTGCATCTGTAAAATGAACTGTTCTAATCAATTAATTTGCAAAATAATTAATCTGTGTGTCAAAACATTTATCTAAAATGTCTACCTATTCATATTTTTGAAGATGTTGTCTAACATGTTCCCTGTGCTTTTATGCCTTTATGCTGCCAAGTCATTTACCTTTGGTTTTGCCCCTAGGTCCTCTTCTTTGCGCTATTTCTTCACATTTCATTCATAATACTTCTATTTTTATTAAAAATTAAGGTGCAATACCAGTTTTTCTGTGTCCCACATCTTATCACAAGGTCTTTGTTGAGCTGACACACTGGTGACTCAAGGAGGACAAAGGCAGGCCAGTGGTGGTTGTGTCTCCCCACATTGGGAACCTGCATCTCTGACTGCCTGTCAGATACCAAATTTAACAAACTTTACAGCACTGGGAAAGGCTGTTTTGTTCAGGTCAGCCTGCATAAGGTGCATTATTTGATTTCCACTTTTATTTGTTCTGGTTTGATGCTGAAGGCCATGTCAGGTTTTATAAAAGCAAGACTTCTGAACTTATTTTATGCTTTGCTTTTAGAAATCATTTATAGTTATCCTTTCGTCACAATACAATAAGTAAATATAGTGATATTAATGAAAATAGGAACATAAATTAGTAGCTCTCAGACTAATACCAATGGCTAAGTGTTTACATACAGTGTGACTCCATATGGAAATATTTTTTAAATGGTCTTCTGGAATGATATTCTTACCATATTTCAGTGAGCACTAACGCTAATCTGTTCAAAGACCAGAGGAAAGTACTTCTGAAGCTGCAAGTCAGACTAGTGTCTGAGAACAAAACCAAAAAATGGTTCACAGCTAATAATTCTCAAAATAAAATATGAACCAAAACGGTTTTAGTTGCATTAAACATAAACATACAAGGACTCTCAATTTCCCACTCATTTCAGAGGCATCATCTCAAAAACTGCATATGTGGTGAATTCAGTAATTACATTATTTGAAAACTGAAATATGAATGGTGAAACGGAAAAAAAAACCTGTAGTGATTTGTTCCATGGCAAACAGATGTATTGAAACAAGATCTCCTACAGACTGAAGTCCTACTTCTCTCATACTCCTTAAGCAAAAAAATTTTAGCTTCTCTACCACTTCATGTACTGACATCTCTTCTGGGCAGGAGACAACACCTGCTGTGCTTAGCCTAGAGGTATGTATATGTTGATTGCTTCCAAGAAAAATACATAACAGCTTTCCACTCAGGAGAGTACTGATTTGGGTTTTTCCTCTTTACTGAGCCATGGACATTGTTAAACTTTTAAGAACTTGATTATCTTCAAGACTTGCAGAAAGCCTCCTTCCTATGTATTGGGAGCTAGATCAGCAGTTCAAAACCCAATAAAGAGGACTGACAGGCAGAAAGTGATTGCACAATTCTTGCTTCCTTGGGAAACAGTAAAATGTTACACTGAACTAAAGCTCCATTGCATTAGTGTTTGCTACTAGAATAGCTCTGTGAAAATTTCAGCAGCTTATTAAATTTACTGCGGTATGTAACATAAGTTACTGTCACAAAAAATTAAATATACATTACAAGTATATTTTAAAATGTGTATTTTGAATTTCATATGTACCCTACACTCTACAGTTTATATATATTATGTGTACATATATATAAGGTTTGAAACAAACTCCCAAAAGTGTTTGAATGGTACTGAAGATTTTTAATTTTTTTTTAACTGTAGGCCCTCATCAAAACAGAAACCAACCTAAACAAGTGATAAGATATGGCTGATTCCACATCTCCAAAGCTCGGCAGTTGGAACACGAACTGACAGCGTTTGTTACCGCTATGTCTGAACACAGTCCCAGGACTTGGCCTAAATCAGGCAGAGCAAGGAGTGGCAATGGTTTACAACCCAGCTGCAAGAGCTGTTCTGTTAGCTCTGAAGTTGTGAGTCTTCACAGCTTCTACATACTTCTTAAATTTTATCATGTATATAAACAAGCTTCAGTTTTACTCTCTACTGAAAGAGAAGGTCAAATAAGATTTGTGTCTTGCCCACACTACTGCTGTCTCTTCCATGCCTTCCCCAAGGGTGGACTGGCTTTGACCTGAATCTCAAGTCTCTGAAATCCTCCTCTTTAAGACCCAAGAGCTTCTTAAATATTTCCTTCCTAAAACCCACATAACTGCTTATTCCCTTCTTAGTTACACCTCTTTGTTACACCTAGTCCAGAGTTTGGTCTGAGCACTTTGAACAAATAACTCTCCTTGTCTGCATCAGGTGGCTTCCAGTCAGTCATGGAAAGCCTCTGAAAAACCCTCTTAACATCCTCCTGATTTTTTGCACTCTCATGAGGAATTTCCAGGTTCCCCTTCCCAGCTCCTCTCTGAGATGTGTCACTCAGAGCTGAGCAGTATTGCTGGCAGACAGCTGCTTGTTTTACCTGTAAAGACATCCACAGTCTGATTGCTTCTATCACAATTCCCCAGATGCAGTTTGGCTATTACATGCAAATGTCTCCTATAAAAATCTAAACTAAAGTCTCCTGTCAAAACAGAGCTTGTGATAAAGATGCTATTCACTAAACTGACACAGAATTCACAGAGACATATTCCCAGTCTGCACAAACATCACTCACTTTGAGAAGTATGATCTTCCGTTGTTCTACAAAACAAGGGTAAGAGAGATCAGAAATACACAGGTTGCATCCCACACCTTAAAGATGATCCTCAGACAATTTCTGTAAGAATTGGTTATCAGGAGGGAAGCAACTGACAGCAAGTTATTGTGGCTCAGGAATGTAGTGTTTAACAACTCAGCTGAATTTCACGACAAAAACTGATAAAATTAATTTTGTTAATAGCCTAAGAGAGAGGGAGACTTCATTTTATAAACCATAGCCGAGTTTGAACTTCAAAATATAACTGAAAGACAAATGAAGCTGAATCTCCTTAACCACCATAAAATGAAACACACACTCTTGTTCTGGGTTTCTATTACTGTTTAATTTAAGATTAAATTCTTTATTAACTCCAATGCATGTTGTGTCTACAGAAGAATATTTTCATACAGAAGAATATTTTCATCTTCAAGCTCTGTTGTGAAACAGAAGGAACATTTTCAAGATGTAATCAGGTCTGTGGCCATAAAGCAATATTGTGCTGGCATCTGCTGCCATTTTCTCTTTTCCCTGTGCAGACCTGGTAGAGAGAGGGTAGTTGGTGGGTTTGTCACCCTCAGTGCTTCATGCCTGATTTTTTATGCAGGAAAATTATTCACTGCTTATAAGATTTCTGCATTAGGTTTTTATTTTGCTAATTGGAATGTAATAACATTTTTATTTTCAGCTGGTAGGAATCTGTAAGATCTGTAAGGGGCAGATGTGGTTAAAGACCCTTTACTTTCAGTCTTCTCTGCCTTCTTCAGGCAAGCCTAAGTGAAGAGAATAACTGCTGGTGGAAGTGCCCTAAAATCCTTATGAGCACTGGATTTCAGTGGAAGCAATTACACCAGAAGGATTAAAACAGTGCAGAGAGAAAAAAATGAGCTAAGAAAAATGGAGTAATATGGAAAGGAGGAGAATGAGGCAAAAAATCTCCACAGAAAAATGGAGATAGGAAACACTTGGACCATCTAGATCAGTTTGTATCCCACAGCATAAACATATATCACTTTGCACATTTTCATACTTTGAATGTCTACTTTTGACACAGCTCTAGAAATAAATTTAAGTTTCAAAATGAAATTATCCCTAGTTAAAAAAAAGCAGTTCCAGCAGGCCATCACTCCTCTTGCTTCTGCAGAGAAGACCACCTCTAACAACATTTGCTGGCCAGGTAGATTTCCTTTGCCACTGCTCAGATGAAAAATATGTCCAGTTCTCCAAAAGTTCTCTGCAGTTTGGTCTCTGGTGACAGCAGACTCAAATCTATCAAGAACTTCAAACAATCCAGCTAACATCAGTCTCACCTACAGTTGTGGAAGCCACTTTTCTGATCCACTATCTATCCTATAGCTTATCTCTTCGGAGAACAGACAGCCAACCTGGCTGCTGCCAAAACAGACTCACTGCTTTCCCATCAGCTCCCCACACATCTCCTCTCACCAGGAGAACAGCACAGAGTAGACAGCAGATGGCCTCTCTCCTGTTCACACGTGATGTGCACCTACAAGCTGAACTTGTAACACCATTATTCAAACTAATATTATATTTTTCTATGCTAATTCAGCAGTAGCACAGTGAGTCCTAATCTAGTCTGAAGAAGTAATAGCTGAAATATTAATTTTGTTTTGACATTTGCAATGCTCTGCACTTAAAGGGAAATGCTAATAAGTTTTTGAGAAACTTTCAAAGGTTAAAACAGTAGCCAAGATACACTCCATATTAGTCAAATACTTTACAGGAGATTATTGAGACTCTCTGAAGCTTATCCTGTGAGATCAAATATCCAAACCTACTGCATCCACTTGAGTAACTAAAATGGTTATCATCCAGATGAGACCAATTCAATTAAAATGTACCTTGCTCATGTATACGCATTAATATATGTGTGTATAGACATGTAGATGTATGCAGATGACATTAAAAAGAGATAAGGAACTGTTAGCAACACCGCTGTTTAAATTACCATGATGCAGGATTAGTAGAGGACATGTAACTCACCCATGTGTTATATCCTTTCTGCAAAATCAGGAATGCACTACTGAATCATTTATAATTCATATTTGGATCAGATTCTTATCCAGCTCTCAGTTATAAAATAATATGTTTCCTCTATCCTTTTTCAATTTGACAATGGTATTATTTCAAAGAATAAGCATGAAATTTTATCTATAAAATGGAGAGCTGTATCCCAAAAAACTCTCAAGCGAACTCAGCAAGGACCAGGAAACCAGCTGAATGTGCACTTTTAGTGTGTAGTTTTAGCCATCCTTGAAGAGATAAACAAGAGAATTATATACTAATACATAAATATTCTTAGAATATTGGTATAATTAGGACCAGTACACGATGTAAGTGAAGTCATTACTGGTATTCTGTATTTAGTCCTTGATCAACACTTCATAAGACTGTTTAAGACTAAAGGAAAATTTATGTATAGTCACAATTGTGAAATGTGCCCCAGGCAAGGCCTAAAGAGCTGCAGCCTATCTGGTTTATTCAAAAGAAAGCTAAGATGAAATAGCATACTCCACAAATACTGGCAGACAATAATAGATTTCATACTAACTACAATGTTTTTAACACAGGGTGGGATTCTTACAGCCTATTGTAAAAAAAGGCTGTAATGTAAACATTAATGTCTGATCTCTTCATCTGGAGTCCCTTTATAGTGAAGAAGCATTTTTAATAGTGCAAGCATCAACAACTAGAACATCTTACTGAAATGCTTTTTAAAAAACCCTATGCACTTCAAATTAATGTCTGTATCAGGAAAAAGTTCTGTGGTCTGCAAGTATCTAGTGATTGTTTTGGTGTCTTAAAATCTATGAATAACAACTGCTTTGCATAATTCTTGGAACCTCCAGTAAGCAATATTTTGCAGAGTTAGTCTCTTTTTAATGAAAAACACACACTGTTCTTGATGCAAAGTGAAATGTCACATATTGAAGATGTCAAGAGTCCTGCAAGTTCATTTGGCACACTCTATTTTCATCCTTATGAGTCTCTTCCTGTTTACTTGTGAAAGCCAGCAACACATAAAAGTGCTTTAATATCTTGCCTTGATTCAAATAGCATTCAACACACCCATAATCTAAGTGCCTGACACAGACCCTTCCTCAAGAAAAGAAGGTGGTATCTGACCCCAGCATCAGTGCCAGCAGTTGGCTAAACAAACATCTGGATAATTTTCCTCCCACTGGGCCTGCCTAGGGAGCCTGGAATGTTGACACATGAACAAGGGAAACACTCTGAGCATCTTCAAGTATTCTGCTCCTAATCAAAAATAAATTATGTTGTTTATGCAACAAGTACTGCTTCTAAGCAACATGCTTGTTTAATTTCCCTTTTCAAATGGAGGGCTTATGGGTTATTTTAGAAACTTGTATACACAGTCTCTGTCACTTCAGTTACTGTGTTTCCTCCAAAGGCTACTGGTTTTTGTGACCAGTCTAGCAAATACTTCTCTGCACACCCTCCATTTGGAAATGTCTACGCTTGATGCTCAGTATTTGCTGCTGATTTGATAATGATTCTACTCACTGCTTTGCAACAGCTCCATATGTGCTTCAATACTGTCCCACCAAAGTCAAAGGGTTTTATCACCAGTGGGAGTAGCAGTTAGGAGGTGCCTTTCAGTAGCATCCCAGTTACACTCCAAGTGGGGTCTAGCAGTACTGAGGCAAGTTAAGAAACTGCAGTGGTAACCACATTAAAGCGTGTATGCAGCGGCAAACACAGACTTTTTAAAAGATTAATTGTTGAAGGCACACAGTACTACCTACTTCATGGGAAAATGTGTTGAAAAAAGAAATGTAATTGAATCAAGCAATCTTAGTTGGATCTACCTCGTCTTTTCACAGCCCCTATATGTGTCAAATACTCAAGGAAATTATAACCCTAAACAAAACTTTCTGAACAGAAAATTGCAAGGTAAATTACCTGGGCTGTTACAATGTATCAGTGTACCAATCAGTAACAATTTCTGCAGATTTTCATCAGTTTTAATAAATACTACTGTGCACAGTGTTACTGTTGAAAAAAAAATCTTTTTTTTTTTTATTTTAAACACAAAAATCTCAAAAGCAAAATTAACTGCAGTGTTGGGAAAGCTGGTGCATATCCAAAAGAGCTCACAGGTGGAGATCTTTTATAAGAAGACAATGCTACACATTTACATTTCTGCCAGTTACACTGGCTGCTCCACGAAGAAGAGCAGACCACTCCAACAATACGAGGATAAGAATGTGGAGCACCAGGAGCCAAGGCAGTTGAGTAATTCATCTCTTTTGAGAGAAATAAGACAAGATTGCACTGTGTACTGGCTGGCACAAACTCTTGAACAACAATCTACTATATGGAAAATAGACTGGCCTTTGTACTTTGTTTTTTTTGGGCTTTACCAAGAGCATCACTTTTAAAATACTTCAGTAATTTGAAAATAATGCCTCCAATATAAAAGGCAGCTGCTTAGTTATAGAAATTAATGTATCTGAATGTATCCTATGAAGGCCTTTCCATGAAAATGTTGATTGTAACTGTTTCTGCTCATTTGAACATACTGAAAATAAATTCTGCAAGATTGTTGAGAAGTATTTACTCTGTAGTAACAGTTATATCCAAACACAAATCTAATATTTCACGCTTTGAGACACTGCAATGCCTAATTTTAATACGAAGACACTGTATTGCTTCAAAAAAATATAACTACGTATGGAAAGCATTAGCTTTGAATGCCTGGATATTTAATTAGCTCATAGCATACTTCAAAGAGCTTTGTTAGATAAGATGCTACAGCTTATGCAGCAATTAACACAACAGCATTACTTCTGCTGAATGCACAAAGCATGATATACTTACCTCTCAATTTTCTCCTCAAATAGATGAGAGTCATCACACTCGGTCTTATCACAGAATCATGTCTCTCAGTCAGACTGCGGGAGAGGCACATGACACTAGTGCCACTTGCCTGCAGTGTCCTAAGTGATGAGTCCTACCAGAAAGAGCTCCTCTGTGGCAGCTCAGCACAGCTCAGCATCTCTCCCAGTCCTGAACAAAACACGAACGACTGGCAACCCTACACAACACTGTCTAATCCCATAAGATCAGAAAGGAATAGGGAGGCTTCAATGTTGCATTACAGATGCGCTGCTCTATCCCCAGCCTCTCTGTCATTCTACAGGACAGCACTGTCTAATGAGGGTGATCAGAGCTATATGCTTAGCATGTGACCTGCTACCTCTCTGCATCCCAGGAGCTCAGGCCAGAGCTGTGCAGGAGACGTGGCCTTCTCCCAGTTGCTTCCTTCCCTGGGGAAAAGTACTGGATTACATTACATCTGACCTGTGGCTTGCTGCAGCTGCACAGACCCATGGCACTACCTGATGGGCTTGCAGGCAGGTGCTCTCTCCCAGCAGGAGAATAAGCAATGCTATATGCCACTGCAGGAAAGTGCAGACTTCTGCACTTCCACCTCCCACACCTCCACAAGGACCTTTATCCTTCACTTTGCTTTTTTTTTTCAGACAAAGAATAAAAGTAATATTCATCTTAACTGATGACAGTAATAAATTAGAAACAGCAGGAGACTGTGGCCATTTTGAATGAAGATAAAAAGCATCAGGTATATCCAGCTGCTCCTGCGATCACGAGCTCATTCGTACAGAACAATAAGCAGTTCTTTAATAAGAGAGCAACAGCATGTGTCAAGCAGTTATGGGCTTACTGGTATGAAAAGTATGATAACCTGTACTTGGAAAGCTGACCACGAGGAACAGTGCAATGAAGGTGGATAATCTCTTTCTCGAACAGAAAAGGTGTGTGACAACAATTTGACGTATCTCATCTCAGGTACAGAACAGGTTTCAGGAATGAATGATCTGTCTCATAAACATTTCTTCCACGGAAAAAAAGATGCATTTATAAGCACAGAGGACAGAACTGCTATGAAAGTCTGGTTGCAGCAGCATGCATTGCTGCAAGTTTGAGAAACACACCAGCCTCCTGCACTGCCACACAAGGTATAAATCAAAGTAAGAGCCTAAGAATAGTTCTGTAAGAACTGGAATGATGACAGTGTGGTGTGATGCCATACTCATAATCCAAATGGAAAGGCATCACTGAACTTCCAGAAACTCTGTTTAGGCAACTGGAATCACAAATAACTACTAATAAGGTGCACTTATGTCTTTGTTAATGTAGAATCAGCTTTATGGAATGTAAATAAAAGCAGCTGAACAGAAGAGTTAGCTCTCTCCAGAAATTATGTAATAAATCAAGGTCAAAGACTGAAATCATGCCTAAAATGTGTGCCATTTCACTAGCATTGAACAATACAGTCATGTCATACTATACAATACATGTATGTTCATTTCACAGTATATCACGTATGTACTGTCATATATACGAAAAATCATGTAATTGTAATTTGGAAATGGACAAAAGTGACAGATGAATATTTGACTCTACAAGAACGAATTAAACAGTAAACCCAGAGATTTTTGGGGTATTTTTCAGACAGGTTAGCTAAGAATGACTAAAAAATTAAGACTGATCTGCATTAATTTGTTCATTAAATTAAAATAAACTGAAGCAGTATGTGAAATAGAAATGCAAGGAGGTATTTTCCTGGTGTTTTCCTTGTCCAGCAGCAGAAAATGAATGAAGTTATAGAAAGTAAAAGACATGGAAGTTTAAACATGCCAGTACTAAATAACTTTAAGACAAGGAACCATGTTTCGGCATTAGAAGCCGTGACTTCCTCTGGTCCTTTTCTACAACAGAACAGTGAATTTCATTTCAGGCATTTAAAACTATACATTGTCTCTTGTTTATGTTCTTATTTAAATGATAGTCCTAGGAACATACATTAACTTAATGTAACCTTTAAGTGATCTTCAGGGCAAAAAGTCATGCCTGCCCACCCCTAATGAAAATCTAAGCATATTCCTATAGGCAACCAGACGGGTTATAAATCACTATGCTCCACTGAGCTGCCACTGTTATTTCAACTGTCCATCCCACCAGAGTAGTTTCCTCAGAGGCACGCAATGTTGCTTATTGCAATGTAACCTGACTTTACATAGTAGCCTATATATTAACTTCCTATACTGAATACAGTCACCACTGAGCTATGGGCCTCCTATTGCCCAGCAGTATGTACACACAGAGGCAAGGAAGGAAGGGCTTTAGCTGTCTCTAACCTGATCACTGGGTACCACCTTTCCTGTTTCAAACACACAGACATTGTAGAACCCAAAATGTCTTTTCTGAAGAGCCAACAAAAATACAGATCAGGCCCTATGCTTTTGTATTATATATATGAAAAGCTTGTTCACTGTGGCTTTCATGGCAGATACAGTCTCAGGAGTACACACTACTCCAACCTTCAAATAGGAACTGATGCATATGGACATACAGATCAGACACAAATTCAAACCAGCAAAGCATTTGAATCAAAAGACCTTGCCAACAGACCTAATGCCAAAATGTTATATTTCTATACAGCTAAAATTTAAAAACTAATCACATTGCTGAGGTCAAAGGCACAACACTGCTTCTGTGCATTAGTTCAGCATCCATTTCTGAATTAACAATGTTTTAACCACTTTTTCAAATGCACTTGGACTAATTATTTGCTCCTAAGAAGCTCATATCTTTCAGTTTGTTACTTAAGCATGGTAATAAATTATTACTTTAAAACCATACGTAAGACCTGAAAAAAGAAAAGTCACCAACCTCTAAGGTGGGCTCTGTTTCCACGCAAATCCAGAGGCAGTATCTAGAACGAAATAAAGACAGAGTTTAGTTGTTTGCTCAATGCTCACTTTTGCAATTACCAATTCTGTTAGAATTTGTTATGCATATTTTCATAATATTCTCTCATAATCAGCTTTCCCCCAGTGTTTCCAGCAATTCACAAACATGTTGGTTTCCAATTAGACACTTTTTTGTCTGAAGATAAGACATACTCATAAAATTCTACCAAAATTAAAACTTTAAAAGAAGATTAGGTTTGTGTGGTTTATTTTTCCAGATTACTTGTTATACCAGCTATTACAGACTACCTTTAAAATAAGATTGGGTGCACATTTAGTTATTTTTTCAAGTTATTGATACCTTAACAGAAAAACTTGATCCTAGAGCTCTCTCCTGCAGTAAATTAGACAGATGCCTGCTCAGACATACGCTGGTACACCATCACCAAACTTTTACTTTCTTTAACTCACTTCATTCTTCCCTCTATAGTATCTCTTGTGATTCCTCCTTTGATTTGTCTCCATCCATCACATTTTGGCATGCTCTTCCAGAAAGATTCAAAAAAATTTATACAACTTTGGCTTTGATTTCTTCTTCCCAAACCTTCTCTAATTCACATCTGTGGATACTGTAAAACTACCTCCAAATCTCCATTGCCTCTCTTAGTAGTTCAGGAGTAGCATCCGCTATACATCTATATCAGTGGATCCTAGGTAGGAATTACACTACAGTGGCACTACTTGCAATTTTTCAAATGCTTCCAAGACCTAGTGCAACCCAAAACATCATGTAATACAGAGTACTCATTCCAGAAGACAGATTTCCAGCTTACTCTGTGCCTGTATTTTATTTGTAATGTTAGTTCATCTGTATTATAAACAGAATTTTTAATTGTGGCAATAGCCAAATGGTTAATGATTTAAGTATGTGAATGTGAACTAAGGAATGTTTTTAGATATATAAAGTCCAACTGCTAATTCTATGGGTGACATAAAAACCCAAGCACTCAGGCTCCCAAGCTGTACTACTTGGTAGGTAGCCTAGTCAAGGTGTGCTTGCTACTCTGTTTCTCTTGTGCTCTGACTTACTGACACGCAAAATCAGATCTGACTGTCGGTGACTGTCAGATGAACATTGACAAGGTTGGAAATGTAGTAAATTCTCATAAGGTTTCGTTATGTTATGTAGTCTTACTTGTCTCCTCTTGCTGCGTGTCTGTGCAGAGACATAACTGTCTTGTGGCACCTTAGCTCCTGAAGCTTAAAGTAAGTCACAGTCTTTTCGCTGTGCTGAGAGGAGATGATGATGACTGGACTTCCAGGCCCATCCCTTCTCCCTCTTTATAAGTAAGTTAGTATGCATGTTAATACTCTCAGGCTTAATCCTTCTGCTGCTGTTGATCTGAACAGAATATCAAAACATTTCTCATCTATAAAAAACGTTTTTATTTCTATCTATCTCCTTGTAAACTACTCCTGAGACTCTGTGAACAAAAATAATTTGAATTTCTCATACAGAGCCACAGCTCAAAGACTCACTTTGCCTAAGTTTTAGTCACCATTCACTTACTTGCTGAATACATATTTGCATGATCAAAATTCTTAGTAACTCTGAAAACTGGTTTTAAAGAAACATATCACAAGTAGGAAGTTGTTGGAGTAATTAGTTATTGAGAACATCATCAGGATAATGCAATATGTTCTGTCAGTCTTCCAGATCTAAATAGAAAGGTTTACCTGTTTGCTTCATAATTTATTATCTGAGGTGGAAAATAAACTAAAACATAGAAAAAACAACATCAGGGTTCTGAATGGTTTTCTGAAATGGCAAGCATTTAAAGAACATCAATTTCTTATTAAAGTTCCCTTGGACAACTATGTATTGTTCTAAAGTAAAGGCTTGAGAACTATTTCCTACCACATTCAGTAAAACTCCTTAACGCTACTACATAACTTTATATATATTATTTTCTAACATCCATTTGTGTTACATCAAACTCTGCACTTGTTAGTAGATTTACATTCATTTCTTTCAACTGAAGCTTATGGACTGCTGTGCAATGTAGGAAGTAAAAAAAAGGTTGAAGAAATCAACAGACATTAATGTAGTCCTCATGGCTCAGCATCTCCCTGCTTGCCACGGGCACAGTGGATGGAGGGAGATGCTCCAAGAATCACTCCTGGTGACTAAATAAGCCATCTTCCAGAGACGATTCTAGGAAGTGTCACAGTATACTGCTCTTTCATATTTAAGCAACAGCTTGGTACGTGAACTGAGCCACTAGTCAGCTGGGAAAGCAGTTGTATCCATTTTATGAGGACAGACAATATTGCATCAGGAGTTATGAAAACATGATTGGATAATTTTAGCTCACAATATGATGAAGACAGGCAGAACATTTTTTTTTCAGTTTTATCCCACTTCTTCTATTCACAGTGGGCTGAAAAAGATAATGAAGTGATTTGCTTGAATCTCTATTCATGAAAATTTATAGAAAAACACAGAATTTCAGATCATCTTTGCAGATCTAAATTCACTGCAGCTTCAATCACAGTGTGAGGCAAGAGAGAGAATTGCGATGGAGAAAGATTACTGCTGAACACAATAATGCCTAAGCCATTATAAGTAGCTCTTGAAAAAGCCACTTTCAGACTATGCTAATCAGAAGAACCCATCAGTTCAGCACCAGGCACTGGCTGTGCACAGCAATGTCAAAAAAGTGTCATTATAAGTTAACCACCACTCAGAGAAAAGCTTTTTTGTAGTATTTGTTATATATATAAATCCATTGTGGAGGATACTATAGGAGGAGTATGTCATGCAAAACATCACCCATGGAAAAGAAACACACACAGAATAAGCATCTTACTAAACTGAAAGACAGTTACTTTGTTTATATCAGGAAGATATGTGTATATTTAGGATCTACTTAGGAATGGCTTCCAGATGGGAATACAGTATGCAGAGTACTGTGTAAATAAAAAAAAAAGGCATTGCTTTTTGTGCATGTCAAGGAGCTTAGATTTTCCAAGATTCAAAGGTATACAAAGCTGTTACCTATCTAGAAATATTAAAGTTCATTTGGAAATCAATATGCTAGTTTGTCACACTAAATAAATAACCTTAGTACCAACCATAAGACAAAGCATTTCTAAAGGCATAAATTGCATTCAAAGTTAAATATCTCTTTCATGTTCTGACACATATGGCCTTTTCCCACAAGTTTTTCATAAAAGAAAACCCTAAAAAAACCCCAAATGCTTGAAAAATGCAAAAAAGATTACGTAGCTTAGCTCTTTCTGGGGCTATTGTAGTAGTCACATTAGCCTTCCTTCAGATGAGACATTAAACTAAGCCCAAAAGCTGAAGGCCTGGCTTAGATTCACTTAAAAACAGGTGCATTCACTGGAAGGTATGCATTGGTGTACACTATTTCAGTTAATCAGAAGCCCAATATTCAGAAAGCTCTTTCACTCCAAACTTCCTTCCCATTTCCAAGGATTTTGAAAAAAAACCAACTCTGATCTTTTTCATCAACTGTTAACTGCAGGGTCATGGAAAAATTGTAAAACTATCCACAACCCTAGAAAAACCCCCAGAATGTAGCACAACACTGGCACAGGAAAATACCAAAGGCATCGGCTAGAAAATACAAATCACAGCATAAAGGAGCGAGTTAGGTAAACCCAGTTTCAATAGTAGTAAACAGAAAAACAAGTATGATGTGTAACTGGGAATCAACTAAGAAAGTGCAAGTAAGGCAACTGTGCTAGAAAACTTGTAAAAATGTCTCTAAGCAGATTTATGAGGAGGCAGTAAGGGACTCCCACCATTAGCATGAAACTTGTCCTTGTACCGTGTGCTAATGACTCGTCCTAACCTCACTCATCTGCCCCTCCGGTTCTCGGAGAAATATCAACACCATCAGCGTGCAGACTCAAATGATGCTAAAAGGGTGAGTGTACACCAGAGAAGGGAACAGGTACTTGAAAGTCTGTGTCTAAACTGTATTATTAACTATAACAACAGAGCTGGATTAACATAACATCTGTATTTTAATGACAAAGTTTAGGCTAAAGATAAACCCTTAGCTCCACATATGACTCACTACCCCCTCTGTCCCTGGAACAGGAGCACAGTCATTGCAGCCCCAGGCTGAGCACCAGAGCTCCTGCAACAGACAGAAAAAACTACATTTCCAATCGCCACTACTGAGTTAAGACGAGGTTAAGCAATTTTTACATCTCATCACCTTCTACAACCTGCAGACTTTCATTAGAAATTAAGGTCTGCAAACAGGGGCAATAAGATCCCCGAGCAGTGGATATCCCAGTTCTAGCCCTTCTTCAGGCTAATCCATTGCAAATCCAGGCTGTAAACAAGACAACTTTCCAGTGCAAAAGAGAACAATGTCAGTGTGCTAAGAGTCTCTGTAATGCTTGCTCCCCATTTATTCTGAATTTAACTCATGGCCAAAGCCATGGCACTGCTTTCACAAGGAATTAAAATTGAGCATTATTAGTTATGCATTCATATTGGAAGTGTATCACAAAGCAGAGACACAGATACAGCTCCTGCTGAGAAATTATGATTATCCTGAAATGATTTACATATTATGGACTCTATTCACATAAGTAATCCTGCAGGACTGGGACCTTATTTAATCTTTCTTCAGAAACTGAGACCACACAAACAGCATAGAGTTGTTTATATCACTGTTCTACCACTAACTTAGCTGTAGTGTTGCAAAGAGAATTTCCAACATATTAAAGTATTACTGAAATAATATAAACAATTTGCATTTGAAGAGCATATTGTCTAGTCCAAACAATACAGCAGGAGATCCTCTCCATCTCCTAGGAAATCTCTAACATACCACTTTCAGACAATGATGTTACTCATCAGAGAGTACGGGACAGAAATTGATTCTGGCAAAACCAAAAAGTTCTGCCTATGGTAAGCTAAGTATAAATATGAATTTCTGTTGCTGTAAATACAAGAAGAGGTTAAAAAAAGAGAAAAACAAAGACTCTTGCTATTTGACAAAGACACGAAATTTCTTCTTTCTCATTAAACCACCCTTTGTTCTAGAGAATCTTCAAGCTTGTTTTGTTAGTATTGTTCCAGAAACCATGTGATAACATAAACTTTAGTTATGTAGGTCACCATCCTACCACATACTATAGCACTGAAAAACATTAAACAAACACTCTGTGTGTGTGAGATGTAGTATTCCAAATGTCTTAGCGGGGTACAAGTTGGAACCACTCTAAACTGCAAGCCCCCTCATTTCTGTATCACTTTAATGCTCATCAAACATCAGAAAGCCAAGAAAACTACATAGCTACCCTCACCAACCACATACCATTTATTGACACTTGGGCAATTAAATAAGCTTCTCTAAAAAGATGGGGATATTTAAATGGAAACCTGTATTTTGAAGGAATTAGTAAATTTTATTCTACAGTCAACATCAAGACGTTCCCTCTGTGCCATTCATTGTTAAGTGGTATTTTCAAGCCCTGACTTTACTGACATTTCTGTATCTTTAAACTGCCAGTTCACTGAATGACAAAACTAGATTACTAGTTACTGGAACACAGTGATCCAGTGAGTATGTTTGGACAGCCATAGATTTTGCTTATTATTAGACTTTGAGCATTAGATGCATAGGGGTTTGTGAAATGTCCCTGTTCTAGCCTGTGCTGGTTTTGACTGGGGTAGGTAATTTTCTTCACAGCAGCTGGTATGGGGCTGTATTTTGGACTTGTGCTGGAAACAGTGTTGATAAAACAGGGATGTTTTAGATATTGCTGAGCAGAGCTTACACAGAGTCAAGGCCTTTTCTGCCTCTCACACCACCCCACCAGCAAGGAGGCTGGGGGTGCATAAGGAGCTGGGAGGGGACACAGCTAGGATATCTGACCCCACTGACCACAGGAATATCACAGCTCATATAGTGTCATGCTCAGCATATAAAGTTGGGAGAAGAAGAAGGAAGGAAGGATGTCTGGAGTTATTTGTCTTCCTCAGTCATCACTACCCATGACAGAGTCCTGGCTTCCTGGGGATGGCTGAGCACCTGCCTGCCCATGGGAAGTGGTTAATGAATTCCTTGTTTTGCTTTGCTTGCATGTACAGCTTCTGCTTTACCTATTAACTGTCTTGATCTCAGCCCATGAGTTTTCTCACTTTTACTCTTCCGATTCTCTCCCCGATCCCACTGGGGATAGTGAGCAAGTGGCTGTTGGTCCTCAGTTGCCTGCAGGGGTTAAACCACGACATAGTTCTTATCTTGGTTTAGTCTCAACCCCAAATGACCTAGATTTGTGTGAACAAATTTCGTTCACACATAAGCCAAAACAGACAGACAAATGACATCACCCTGTGTACTAGATTTTCATAAGGGTACATCTATAAAGATTTAGGTGGTATTTCAGCCTAGGGTGGTATTTCCAGTAATCAATGCCAAGGATGTTCTTCACCACTGACCAGAGCAACTGCTAGTCCAGTTAAAGCTAGATATGAAAAGTGCTTTCTTATTTCAGACAAATCATGTCAGGAAGTGGAAAATATCAAATGTTTACTGACTCCCTCATTCTCATGTATTGTAGCACTACTGTATTTGCTCAGAAAGATAATGTGACAATTTGAAAAAATGGCTGCAATAGAAGCATTTGCTGAAACAAAAATCATCAAATCAAAAAGGTTTGCCAGAGTGAACCAAGCTCAAACAATTTAACAAGAGCCCTCAAATTTAGGGTTGTCAAAGTTCTGTACTATATTACTGTTAGTACATGAAAGAAATATCATCTTTCACCCTTGAGAATAATGTTAGCAAAGTGCATTCAACCCGCTCAGGCAGAGCTATGATAACAACCCTATTCACCACTGGACATGGAGACCTTCAATCCATCACTGTAGGATTCGATAAAACTGTTCCAAGAACTGCCAAAAGGTTCAGATTTAATTACCACTGGAATCAACAGAAAGAAATATTACAGAAAATTATGAGTTCTTCATCATTTAAGTTTTCTGATTGCTGACTTCTGGGCTTCAGAGGCAGCCTGCTTTACCTTCTAAACTCTAATTCATATGATCTGGAAAGAGTAATTAATTTCTACTCCAGAGAACATAAAACTGTCAGCACTTCCTAGTATGTTCCACAGGCCTAGATTTACTGGTAAGAGCAAGGATTTGCATCTGCCCTTGTTTCTATCATGCAGAACACCAATTAAATGAAAGATGAAATTCTTCATTATGGGGTTATCAGATGGTCAGTGCACGCTCAAAACTAAAAGGAGATCTGGATTTAACTCTACTTATAAAATGAGAAAGCACATTGTATCTTCTCCTTGGAAACAACCAAAGAATTTTTGGTAGGAGTTGGTGTAGGATTGCCTTAAACTTTCTGCCAGCTAGCAGGATGGTAAATAACCTAGTCTAAGAACTCAAACTGGAAGAAAAAAAGAAAAATCACTAAAAACTCTGCAACCTTTAAGGTACTAATTTGTTTCTCTGACAAAATACCACTATCACAAGTATCTAGAGTCAGGAATAAACATACTACTGTTTCAATGGTATGCAATAAAATAACTTATAAAAAAAAAAGAAAGTAAGTATTTGTGTATTAGTTTTTATTTTCATGTATGACACTGAACAGAACCTCTCTAAAACCATGACACAGTAAAAGCACTTCAGTTCTATTTGTGAAATCCTGTTAAGACATTTTTATTAAGAAAAAGTCTCTGTAAAAAAAAGGACACGTATACTTCTAGCTGTACTAGCAAGTAAATATCATCTTTTATATCTGACTTGTTTCCACATTGCTTAATAATTCAACTATGCATAGTAAAACAGAAATACTTGGCAAATTTTTCTTTGAATTTATTTGAATACCCACAGAGCAATATAAGTTTCTGCAAGAGATGACTGAAGAAGCCCAAGATACCCGAGTCCTACAGCTTCACCCGTCTGCATTGCCTCAGTAAGAATTCCAGCTGCATGCTCCATAAATTGCCCTCCACTTAGAATGTCCCCATAGCGTGCCATGTATCTTGCTTAAGATCTGAACAAGGTCTAGCCAGATCCGCAGGTGTGTGTGCTCCCAGAAAAACAGGTAACCATGAGGTGACATGCCTCCTTAACAGGGCCAGTTGCAGCCATTTTGGAAAATTCCATTCTTCCTCAAGTTTGAATTAGAAATTGCACAATAGGTTCAAAAGTTACCAGAGAAACATCAGTGACTGTACAATTCCCTAAGCCTCATTTTCTTAAAAACGGGCTAAACAATATGCAGGATTTTGTTTTTTATTAAATATTTCTCTCAAAAACTAGTTACTGATGAAGCCTGCCATGGGCTTTCCTTGCCATTCTACTAATGTAAATCTCACATTTGCATACAGTCAGGGTAAATCAGCTTCTCTTGGGTTAATAAGGCAAATTTTTTTCACCTCTTTTCACTTCTCTGAAATGAATCAATTAATGAAAGTATTATTTTATGTAAAATCAGTCCATTGAGAACTGCACTGTATCATCAATTCCTGTCACATGAACTACCATCTCTAAATATCAGATATTAATTCTAGTAAGATACTAATCACTTGGATTGGATTAAATCTGAATTAAAATTAAAACCATTTCTGTTCCATTACATGCTCCCTGATCAAATTATCTTTCCACAGAGGCATTTTTTGATGTTAAAGACAAAACAAAGAATGTTTCCCAGAAGTCCAAAAATGTCATAAGTAATAAACACATCTTTCTTTACTGCCCAGTTTCTGAAATACCAACTCATATTCCATGTTGAATGATTTAATGATTTTATCTTGGTGCCTAGTGAACCAAAGTCTCCCCTGTAAAACCAGTATGTATGATTTCACATGGTTTGGCACAAACGGCATTCTAGACCCAGAAAACGGTAACTTTGTTTATTTCAGCATCCCTAATAGTCGATCTCCTCATTTTCCTATTAAGCCTCCCTCCTGCGCTTAAAAGCTGAAAGTTATGAAAAACTTAACCATATATCAAGCATGCAGCCAGCTTAGACCTTCACCAAGGAGTCATTTCTCTTCTGAAGCAATACAGTTAAAGCATCAAAATATGTATCTTAATGTTATGGTTACAGATTTAGACTTATTATTAGCTTCGTACTAAAAACACAGGAGCATAAATAATTATCTGCTGAGGAGACTGACCTGTGCCCCAAGATTAACCAGATAGAACCAGACACCTTTAGACCTGACTACCTCAAAGGAAGGCAATGTTTTACTGAGTATAGGTGGAAAGGAAAAGTGGGTGGAAAGCACATTTTCTTTTTCTGCAGAGCTCACGGCCACAGTTGCAATTTCCCCAAACTGTAGGGGAGTGAGAAGGATGACAATGTAAGTACTACTACCTTAACTACAGGACAGTTAATGTGGGAGAATAACTGTGCTGGAGTTCTGATCATTTGTTTTCCATTTCTATATTTCATAATAAACAGATTTCTCCACTGGCAAAAATACATAAAGTATTTTTGTACAAGTACAGGGAAGCTCTCAGGGATATAAATGGGCCCATGTCATGAAAAATGAGATTTGGATTGTTAAGAAAACACTGTGAGAGCTTTCCTGATTAACATTATGTATATTGCTGGATCACAGAGAGCCCAGAGATCATAGCTCTGTTAAGCTACCTGTATCATGACACACAGCACAACGCAGCTCAGCCTGTGCTTTTTTTACCTGATCCAGAAGATGCAGAGCAGCTGTTTGAACAGTAAACAGAGCTCCAATAGTCAGATGTTTCTCCTGTGCTTGCAAATGGTCCCACACTGCATGGCAGCTGCTGCTTGCCCTGCCAGTGCATGACAGGAGCTGAGGTGTTTCCTCCTATCCAGACATGGACTACTAGAACTCCATCGCTGCAGCTGCCAGTGAGCCATGAAACTTAGATCCAGCCCAGCCAGAGCCATTTCAAAGTGCAGGGCTCAGTCCTCCCAGATTTCATAGGCAGAGGAAACCAAGAC
Organism: Neopelma chrysocephalum; assembly: GCF_003984885.1. Taxonomy (NCBI): domain Eukaryota; kingdom Metazoa; phylum Chordata; class Aves; order Passeriformes; family Pipridae; genus Neopelma; species Neopelma chrysocephalum. The sequence continues at coordinate 5,158,077 of NW_020897719.1, forward strand.
AGGTAAATGATAGGTGGGAGGGAATAAAGGCAAAGAGTAGCACTGTTACCTGTTTGTATGCATACACATAGAGTGTCTGCTGTTCTGGTAACAGTAAGTGGATATTTTCTAGCCTGTGTATCATGAAATACTAAGAAAATTCTCACAAAACCAGTGAAAGAATATCTAGCTTCTGGTTCACTCTCATCTCTCACAAGGGAGATATCTTGTGATTGCTTTCAGAAACAAGCTAATGAATTATACCAATTAACCACAATTAATTACCAATCTGGTTTAGTTCTCTGCCTCATGTTTTACTTGGTTGACAGCCATTGACAGCCACTACTTTGTTGACAGCACCATGAGTGACCACATGAGGTAAGACAGTAACTTCAAACCCCAGAGAACTCCCTAACCATTACCAGCTAAGCAAACAGTATTTACTTTTGTTTTTATTTTCATTCCTTCTCCTCCTCCTTCCCCTCCCCAGGATAAGGGAATAAAAAATACAAGGAACAAGTAATAAATCACTGCTGAATATTAATTTCTGATAAAAAAGGACACACATCCCAAGAAAACTTATCCTTACATCAGAACAAATGAGGGAAAACAGACAAGCCTACAGTGGATTATGGCCCCCATTTAAGAGAGGACATCTTTGCTGCTCTGGCATATCCTCCGAGTCACATTAGTCACTACTATCATGGACTGAAAGGCTTCTGTAGCACCTGCTAAGAAAGGAGCTCTCCCCCAAAGAGCACTGTACCTTGGCCTGGATGGCTTAGACCATCAGCTCCTGTAGTACAGACGGCTCCTGGGACCTTCCTTCACCTCCACCTTAGGAGAACATCAGACTCAGTAAATGCATCTCCTCTTCTGCAGAAAAGATTGTTGAGGCAGTTACTTTCACTGCACCAATTCGCTCCTACCTCTGAGGAGGTCAGATCTTACCGATTCTCCTTGATGGGAAGAAAAATAAATTCTTTGCCCCAATTCCAGTCTTTGCTACAGATATTTAAATGCCTTTCTATGGCTCTAACAAGTCTCAAAAAGTCTTGTGGTGCTTACATCTCATAAAAAATAGGAATTGGGAAAAATTAATGTTGATTTCATTATGTGATCCTACATATAAGCTACAAGTTTCTCTCTTACTTGTTTTTTCTAAAAAGCCAATACAAATGAATAAATATATAGTTTCTTCCATAAGAATTTGCAAAATAATAGCCAAATTCTGCTCTGACTGAAGTCGCTGTTAAGATTTCAACCAATCAAACTGGATACAGTATCCTGTACTAACTGTATGATCTCAACACATCCTTCTAGGTTTCCCCTTATAATATGAAGTCAGAGAAGATCAATCATCATTACATATCACAAAAGCACTGCAAGAACAGATGTACACTGCTTAGGAAATTCCTGCACTCTCAAGCATGGTGCTTTGAACCTTGCCCTCCCCAGCACGGTCCCTTGAAAGAAGGGAATGCATGTTTGTATAATCCAAAGGTGATGGATTATATGATGTGCAAAATCTATATTTGATATATTGTTTGCTTTTGTCCTCACAGTAGCACACATATATCAGTTGAATATTTATGTATCAAGGCTAAGCGTCAAAATCAAAGTTTATGTAAGACAACAACTTTAAAGGAGGAGACTAAAATGCTACATTCAGTTTTAATTGACACATCACAAAATCTGAAGCTCAGTTCTGTATATGCAATGTCATTTAGGAAAAGTATTAACATTTCATGAACTCTCACTCTCTTACAGTTAGAATCCTGTTGTCATTGGCTCTGCTGCTTCTGCATCCTTAAGTTTAGTCTTTCAAAACCAAAGCAATTTCAAAATTATGGTTTTACTTTCAGATAAGGAACTCCACTAGTAGCTTGTTACCTGGATAGAAAACTGATACTCCAAAGTTAGATATTTGAGCTCTGTTTTGATACTTTAGGTGAGCTCAAATAGCACACAAGGTATTCCAGGCAGTCAACTGCCTAAACCTGTAAAATAGAGCTGCTTTTGCACAGTTCTACTCAACAATTTGTTGAGTTTTCTGGGAAAACGAAAGATAGAAGGCATATCAGAATATTAAACAGGCCATATACATGCTGATTTCCTAAACAGTCAAGGTGTGCTTCCTCTTAACTGTACAGGGACAACTAAGTGGTTCTGCCAGTTAACCTTACTAGTCTGGCACGGTCTGGTGACTCACAGCTAGGCAGACCTGATAGGCCACAGCTGCCTTTAATAGTTACATTCTAGCCTGCCCATCCATTTTAAAAATTATTAGGGGTCTCCATTATACGGATCATTTCCTTTTCTTCTCCCCTAAAAAGCAGTCGGTTGCCTACAATGTCATACTACTGGGACTGAACAATCTGCTAAGGCGCTAAGCAAACCCTGTGCACACCAAAGCTAGCCACAGTTGCCATTGCCTAAAGCCATCGCCTTCTTTGGCTTTTTAACCCAAAATTCATACTGCCCCAAATGAGAATTTTTTATGCTCATCATGAGTGATTTGGAATTGTTAAAGAAAAATATCTGAAGATATTTCTAAAGTTGCTTTACTCTCAAGAATTTTCTCTTTCTTCCTTTGTCTCAAACACTGCTTATACCAAGGACTGTCTTGAAAATGCCCCGTGAGAGATTATAGCTGTAGATGTGAGTTAAACTGTACTGCATTTTTGACAGATCTACCTAAACATCTGAAAGCACCCATGAACACTGAGAATAATATACAGCTTTGCAGAAGTGTCTTTTTGGATGCTCTAACTGCAGTGCTTAACTAGCTTAGTGCCAACTTGAACCTTCATAAAATTGTATATAAAGTCTCCTGTGTTTTATAGAAATTTATAGAAATTGCTCTTACAGACTTCCCCAATACGTGCTAGATTATTTCTCATACCTTTTAATTGCAAACTCTTGGCCATCCAAGAGGTGCCAAACAGTCTGCATTTTAACTCTTCCCCAGTTTAAATATATACAAGTAGAACTGTTTCTATTCAAAGAATTTTAATTTGGACCCTTAGAATTTGAATTAAATAAAAAATAAAACCTATTTTTCCCCATCAAAAAGAAAATCAGAATGCAGATAAGTGTTGGTTAGAAATATTTATCTATTTTCATTTTTCATTCTGAAAAAGAGATTGGAAAAACCATCCCTTTCTATGATTTATTTTGTTTTGTTTTACTTCTGCTGCTATTTACTTTGCAAGAAAATCTTCCACTATGGGTAACAAAAATCTTATACTATACCTTCCAACTGAAGGACAAGAAACTTTCATGACATTTTTCTCAGTTACTATCCCGGGGACTTCCCCTGAATATTTTCCAGAGATGGTAAGAGGAACTATTTCTTTTCTGAGTTAAGTATAAAAGGCCAATATAAAGTCAATAAAAATTACCTGTAACTTCTACTCAACAAATCTTCACTTTCATATCAATTTGTGGTATGTTTGGCTGCATGTTTTGCTTGTGTTTGTGCAGGCCTTCGAAATAAACTGGTTGATGTAGCACCACTAAATGCCAAGGGGAGGAAACAGAATCTAGGAGGAAGCTCACCAGTACTTTTCAAAAGCATTTTTATTAAAGGAGAAGTAATGTCTCCTGTCACCTTGTACTGTCCGTTAATGCAAAGGAAAAAACGGATGCTTACTAGTCACTAGAGACTGAGAATGTAATTTTCCTCAGTATTTGCTACAAAAATGATTGCTTTACATCTTCTTTTACTGCTCCATCAGTTTGTAGATTGCTGAAGAAAAGTTTCCTATTATAGACCACACATTACCTTGCAAAAAAACCCCATGAATGCAAGGAAAAAATAGTAACAAGAATACAGTCAGCACAGAACAATATTAATTGTTAAAAGGAACTGCCGATGTTCTAAATAATAATGCACCATCCATCTCTGAATTTTGACATATAAAAGTTGAAAAATGCTGAAGTTTCATTTAGTTTCCTGTTCAACAGCTGCTTTTCCAAATCATCCCCAGCTGAAGAACTCCCAGGACTCTGGCATAAATCACAGAGCCCAGCTTTCAGCAGACAATGACAACCCAGTATCTCCCCTCACAAAGGGACTTTTATTCACATAGGAGCTCAATAACTCAATAACAACTTGAGTGTGCAGTAAATGAACTGATACGAACGAACTTAGAACATGGTGAGAATGGCTTATAAAGCCCCCGGGCAGTTACCACATTTCTAAATCCTTTCTAGCACATGGAGAGGAAGAAGGGTCAATGACACCAGGAGGTGTAGCAGGTGGAAAGGTAGATGAAGCTGTACAGGACCTGCTGCCCCAGAGAGCAGGTATCTCCCCTTGGGGGGATTACACTGATTTTTGCTGCTGTTGGCAGCCATCCAGCTCTCCTAACAGAGAGAGATACACACATGGAATCAAGTGCCAAATTATGCTAAACATAGACACAGTGATGCTGAATCTTGAGGGATTAAAGTCCTTCTTCCTCTACTCCCCTTTCACATCGAAGTGGGGTTTTTGGTTTTTGGGAAAACTCTTTGGTTTCTGAACTATTTTTGTTCTCTTTAGAGTAGCAAGTGCAACTCCAGCCCTCCTACAGTCATCCTATGCTTCAGCAACCATAAGCTTTTTTATAGCAGGCCGTTGATAACTGCTCAAACTGGCCCTGACAAAATATACACTATACACCCTAATAGCCTGAATTGCAGGGTTGGTTCTGGCAGCTGTATGACAGTTCCATTACAGCACAACTACACCAGAGCCTACAGGAATGAAAATGTGAGAAGATTTACTTTTTCTCCATTGATATTAAATACTTTGAAATTACACAGCGAAAAAAATGCATAGCTCTTTGCTGTCCCTGCAGATGAATGCATACATAAAAATGAAATCCAATGGACCATGCTGTCATTTTTTCAAAGGACATCAACAAGTCTGAGAGAGGCAAGGAGGAAAGAAAGAATAATCAGCTTACTGCACTTCACACCATTGGTTTCTCACCTACATTGAACTGTACATCCTGGTGAAAGTCACAGGCTGGTCATGGCTCCAGGATTAACCATCATATGCTCTTTCACAGTACAAACAATTAAGCATTTTGCCTGTGTATATACTTTCATCTTGAAATGGAGGAAGATTTATTTCTACTGTTCTTTTTTATTTTTCTTTATTAAGGTAGAGGAAGCCTATATAGCTTAAAAAAGCCAAGCTATGGTGTTTAACATCTGTCTTTTCTTCCCCATATTTTAATTTAAATGTCCAATGTACAAATTATCGGAAGACATTCCTGTAATGAGATTCTACTTAATAACGTGACAGTTATCAGACATTTCTGCAAAAAAAAACCTAGTGGAGGGGGATGGGGGGAACACATCAGACCTGAAGCATATGTTATTTATTTATATGATTTTACTTCTGATTATTCATCAAATTAAATATTATACTTCATATTCCAACAACATAATCTAAAAAAACTACCTGTCAGTTTGGTTATAAAAGGCTCTTTTAAAGAAAAAAAAGAACAGTAAATGGAATTTATGAGAAGACTAACTGAAGGCAAGCTTGCCAAAGAGCAACGTTTTGTTATGCTCCTTATTAAAGCAGAATCTTTTTAAATTAATATTTCATTATTTTTAAAAAATAATTTTATTTTAATATCTGTTATTTTTAAAAAATAATTTTATTTTAATATCTGTTATAACCATAAAGCTTTCTACAAGGCTCCAGTATCTTGTGTCACTGTGTCTAGGGAACAGCGTCCTACTTGTAAGAGGTAGACAGCTCAGGCAATATAGTATTTCCCACTCAAACCAAGATGGGTCCAATAATGCCCTGTTGCACACTACCTGTGCTATCTATATACAACCATTCACATCTGGTGGAGCCTACTGAGGCCAGAGCATTGAAAGAGGGCACAGTGCATACTTTTTATGTTGTTAAGGCATACAAGATACTCATCTTACCCTGCAATTGCACTGCAGCTTTTTCTGCCCATGGTGGAGGCATAAAGATTGCTGAAGACCACTGCATATGGTAACAAACATTTGTTTACACAAGGATATATACATCTTTAATGCGTTGTGCCTAACAGACAGGCATTTTTAGAATACATGTTTCTGACAGAGTTGTCAGAACTCTGACTCAAAGGAAATACTTGTATCTTATGGAACTTGGCAGTGTAGAAATGGTCTTTTAAAAAGGATATTGCCGAGCTATTTGACATTACCACAGGTACATAATGCAGTTGAAAATGCCTGCTTTATTTTACATGTTCAAGATAGTCTTCTGAAATGTATCCATCTCCTACCTACTTACAGACTTACTCTTGATATTTGCACTTACCTTCTATGTTACCAGCTCTGTTTATGAAAAATGTATCTCTAGAAATAAGTGATTCTGGCCTTCATCGAGGGAGTAATAAGGGCATACTGATTTTGAGTGCAACCTTTTAAAAATATGTGGGTTTTAATTCATTCTACAGAGCGCAAGCTCTAAGGACAAGTAAAAAGATCAGCATGTGATTAATTTTGTATTATATTGAGCAATAATAAAGTAGCAGAAAAGAAAGCGTAAATCAAGACTGCTTTTACAACTATTCTTGCTCTTCTACAAGAACCATTTTTTCTAGATTTCCTTGTCCTCCAGTGTCGAGTATAATTTCCTTCCTCACAAATTTATTTTCTCTCCTTTCCTTTTTATACTTTCATGGTGTATATCATCTCCTTAGGACACTCAGTATGGTCTACAGGAAGATCTGGCATCACATTTGCCTGCTTCCTCATCACAGCCCCCCCCCACCTCCATTGCCACCACTCCTGCACCCTAAGACCAGCAGGGCAGGGATGATTTTCACATCCCTTGCCATGGTGCTTACAGCAGAGTCTACCACAAAATATAGTTCAGATGACTGAAAACACTTAGCACAAGCTCCTTTATCATACTATAACAGAAAAGCATGGTCATGCCACCCAGATTGGGTACATACACTAAATGGACTGCCCAACACAGGCAGCCTAACTCAACCATTCCTTCAACATATGAACTAGGACCCAGCAGTGTCTCTAGAGTAAATTAAAATGTCAGTATGCAGCACATTTTCCCTGTCGGTCCTGCTAGCTGTCCACAGCTACTACAGACCTGGGAATGCCTATCTCAGTGCAGACTATACAGATACAGTAGCTGGAATTCATAGCACCATGCCAAGCTAACCCATGTACGCTGTTTCTCAAAGGGGCTGATTTACTTGGACAGTGTAACTAGTATCTTATGGTGTTCCATTGCAAATGACTGTCATAAGGTCATCTCTGAATGGCAGTTGTCACCCTCATTCTGATGGGCATCTAGTTAGTATACAGAGACTATAACTACACAACATACTATACAGTCAGTGTTTTAAGTCTTAACTTTGACTTCAAGTAAGGAATAATCAGCACATACCTTATCTACTATGCATCTTAAACCATTATTATCTTTACTTATATACATAGGAAGTGATACATTTATACATAGGAATGGAACTGAACTAAACTAACATGCCTGAACTTACATACCAAGACAGCAGGGCAAGTGGGAATTAGCACCACTTTTGCACTCGCAGCCTACTGCCCTCCTCACCAGGTAACTCTTGCAATGGCACTTCTGTCACACAGTGATGAGCAATGCCCCAAGGTGCACTAGATGTATTATAAGAATCATAATATTCTTGATGTTGGTTTTATAAAAATAAAGGAAAAAGGAAAGTAAATGATGCCATGCCTAAATTGAAGAATCCCTCTTCATGAGAAAGGTTATTTCTCAGGATTGTGACTGCTTCCATTTTCCTACTTTCTCATATGACATTGTGATAAAATTATTATTATTTAGTATTATCTATCATTTGCTTGTTTTCAGTAATTTCTATTTCATTTTAGAAAAACCAGCTCGTTTAAATACCATACAGGTCATGGTTTTCAGAATACCATTTATTCCAGTTATGCCTTAAAACAGACAATATTTTTCTCTTTGCAAGACAGGCTACATTTTCCATATAGAAACTTTGGCCTGTATTTGGTGTTGCATTCTACTTCCTGAGTGCATTGAAGAATGGGTTGGAAGCATGAACAACCAAAAAAAGAGAGCATGCAAACATTTTGATGTGCATTTCTGCAAACCATCCTCTTCCTTTAAAAGCAACTAGATGTCAGGTCCTTGAACATACACACACACAGAAAGATTCAAAATAGGCAAGAAATATTTGGACTATGCAGCCTACAAATATAAATTACACCATTCTATCTTACATGGCTTTAATGTATCAAACCAAAATGAAGTATGAGAGGAAAAATGAGAAGAGAAATATCAGTCAAATTATACATAGCAGCCCGGTATTGTTAAGCTCTATGAATCTTGTGACTGTAGAGCTGCAGTATTTGAATTTTACGCAGCATTCACATGATATTTCTGTAGTCTACATAACACACTGAAGACTTTTCAAAAGGAAAGAAACTCCCTACAAGCTGTGTGATAATCAGGCATCACTAAGAATACTAAACCTGAAAATACAGATACACACACAACTGTGTACCATCAAATTTATTTCCCTTTTTCCAATGTATTTTTTTCTTTTTGTATGAGGCTCTAAAAGTGGTATTTGGCTATTTATTGGCTGTGAGAAGAAAAACTACTGAACCTTAGCTGAAGCATTCCTTAAGTTTTTTGGGAATTTATATCTCAGACCTGCTTTTCAGTCCTGCTTCAATCTTTTGTAAGTAGCTGGAGTATTTGATCATTTACTAGTCTTAGCAGTCACAAAAGCCACAGTCAAGAACATGACTTGCCGCCAAACAAGTTGTCTTTGACAACACCTGTAAGCATAAAGCTCAATGACTTAGTTGGTGTGAAGAAAAAAAAATCCTCTTCAATTCTAATGTGGTGCAAAAGGTCTTTACAATAACCTGTCCTCTGGAGACCTCAGGGAGGTGTAAATAGTAATTTCTGATTAAAAGGTACAACGACCAGCAATTTTTCTTTCTTTTTCCAGACAGCAACAGCCTTTCATTCAGTAGGTTTTCCTTTGTAACTGATGGCACAGTCATTTCTTTGGTGATAAAGAACTGAACAGCATTCAGCCACTGCTAGAATTACCAGGCTTTACTTAGCAGAGTGTCAAACACGGCTGCTGATGGCAGGTCCTGGAGTCTACTTCCCCCATGGCTGGAGATAGAATTTCTTGCCTGAGAAATCACCTGGGGAAGCCAGGAGGCTTTAGAATAGACTGTTCATAAATGCAGAGCCTCTGGTATCTTATGAGCAGTATATTTAGAACATATGATCAGACATATTTTATTATTGTAAAATTATGAATCCTTCACATATTTGTACACAGGAGCCTGATTACCTCCCCAGACAGCAGGGATAAGGCAAGCAAGTACTTAGACCTAAGCACACACAGACCCTTGCCAAGGACAGCAGAGCATGCTTGAGTTTCCCTCCTGAGCAGCACCACACCAGCAGATTTTACAGCTCTCTGAGGCAGCTTTTTCTAAATAAAAATGGACTATCCCTGTCAATGTTGTTCCTCTTACGAGGTAGGAAAAAAGGCAGGGTCTTGAAGTTCTCCATGGCAGCTCTTGGTCCCCATTTCCAGGGCTGCTATCACAGCTAGGCCAGATCTAGCTGGCAAGCATTGTGCAGCCAGTTGTATTTTCAGTCTCAAACACTGACTCTTCCCTTTCTGGGGCATCTGTTTGGTTTCAATCCCAAACCAAAATTTTTGGCTAAATAAAAGGCAAGAATATTAAACCACGTAGCTGACTCCCAAGAATGAAACAGTAACATCAAGGAACTTTTTCCTTTGGTCTGGAAGAGACTGATCAAATCCTATCATAAATCTGAAACAGAATCATATCTTTACTGTGCAAAGAGAATTGATCAGCAACATAAAAATAGGACAGCAAAACAGTAATTTTTTCTTCATTATGGGAATTGTATAACCCAAAATAAACAACTTCATATGCACCAGCTGCATGTAAGAGTTATTTTGAAGGCTGACAACTGCCTGCTCTATTTATGTAATTTAGAAGTCTGAAGTATTTATGTTATTAAAATCCAGCATGTGGTAAAGATCTGGTTTTGTTTCAACAGGTCCAAGGCACAGACTGTACACCAAGATCAATTTTTTTCTGAAAACTGAAAAATATTACTTTACTGAATTTCTAGCTAGGAATTCTTTTCTTGAAAATAACAACGCAGGAAGCATTGGAAGGACCAGTTTGACAGTGAGACAAATTAAATTGAAGAGAATTTTTCCTATGTAAATTCAAACATTGCTAATTTCTTATTTTATCTGATCGTCCTTGGTCATCTCTCATTCTTATTATGCTTCTGTGTGCTTTTTTCCTGCATGCATGGTATTTATTTTCAAACCAAAATACTCTAACAAAATTAATGAAACAGCATATTCTAACTGAACTCTTTAAGTGTAGATTGGCTAAATAAGGATATTACCAGTTTCATATTCAGTCACATATTTTTGCAACCTTCTCCATATTTTAGTAATTTAGTAATTAAGTAATTTAGTATTTAAGTAAAATTTTTTTATTAAAAAATCCCACAGAATTGTTATAAAACATAAGAGTGAAGTTAGTATTTTTCAATGAAATTTTAAACTACTGCTGTACCAGGAATCACTACAGCTTTATTACTTAGTTTTCTGCACTATCACATCAGAATTTCTGTCAAATCTCCCTGTTTCCACAACCAAACATGTTGCTACCAACTTTGGAGGGATGATAAGAGTAAAGAGAGGTGATAAATGTTCTCATTTCCTCATCTAGTTTGCAGTCCAATCTCACCGCAAATAGAGAAATCATCCTTATTTTCTACAGTTCACGAAAAGAAGGCAAACTTTAAAACCAGCACAAAACATTTGTGGCTTTGACTTTTGTATGCTCAAGAAAATTATTAAAACTTGTGCAGATTAAATGTCAATGCCTTCATGGTTAATTGACATAAATTATCTAAAACATATTTCTATAATTTCATTTCACTTTATTCCCTGCTCATTTTGCATTCTGAAGGAGAGAAGGGCAGTTTTTCAGCTGACCTAATGAAAACACTGCCACGACAAATGAGAAACCAACCTGTGTGCAGTGGAGTCCGGCTGGAGAGAATGCTAATTCTCTGCCTCAATACTGCCTTCAAAATGATTATGCAAGCCTCTCTCTGACATGGAACACAGTGACCAGCCAGCAAATGCTAGAGATGAAAATAACCTTTATCTGTTTTAACAAAAAGGTGAACTAAAAAAAGCAGTCAGTCTTACCCTCAATATTTACTATTAGCAATGAACAGAGTGACTTTATTTAGTGCTTATTCAATAACTTTCATTGATAAGCTACTGTAGATTTTTAAATTATTAAATCAGTATAATTTATCTATGTAAGGCAAAAGGAGGAATAAAATAACCTAATGAATTTACTGTCCTTGTGAACAGGTGGAGTGTTTTATAGAATTCAGGTATCAAACGCCCAAAAGCAACTGGGATGAAAAAATGTGGCTCAGACTCAATCTGTGAAAGATGTATGAATGAACCAAAGTCAGCAAATTAATCAAAATACTAAGAATAATGACAATGTTGTTAAGGTGACAAAATGTACCACAGGAGAAACGACCTAAAATTTCTAAATTTTTACCTGCAGAAAAACAAAGTGATGTACAGTAAGCAGCCTACACTATCACGAATGCACCTAACTCATTAGTACTAACTTTTTTCTCCTGAGCAGTAGTTTCAATGTATTTTAAACTTACAGTAATTAGTGACATAGTGAAGGCAAGATATTTTGTGTTAGTCAATTTTTTAAAAAAAGTCCAAATGAAAGCAAGCTGATATTATCTGCTGTAAAGATATTTATAAATAAAATCATGAGTGCAGTGTTCTCTGAGTGAAGCAAAATATCACCCAGTAAAAATCAAACTTGGCAGCGCCTTCCATTATTACAATTATTATTATATTACTATGTAAATGTTACTAATATATAACATATCAGCATATTATACAACATATACAATATATTATACTGATGATTTATTATACACTATCATTATGAGGACATAATGATACTGATAGCAAGCTTTCATATACTGCTTTCCATCAGCAATATCAAAGCACCTTAGAAAAAGATAAGTACTTCCATTTTATGTATGGAGAAGTCAGACACAGAAATGATCTGACAGGGTTAAACATCAAGAAAATATGAATGCCATCTCTATGCACTGAATATTTTCTGTAGTTATAGACAAATTTTCATAAAATTTTATCAGCATTTCATATCTCATTAGAAAATAACCAAAAAAACTAATTCACAATACATTATTGAAGCATTTAACAGCATGGACAATCTCATGGCAAATTTAAAGATGCACCAGCATCTGAAAGTACAACTTTAAAAATTATATTTAGTTATTACTTATCTTTGGTTGGTCATGATAAATTAAACCACAAACACTGTAAATAATGAAAAATGTGCTATAAGTAACACTAAACTCACTTGTGGGGTCCTATTGCACAGAAAGAAGGGCAGATTAAATTTCTAGTGAGATTTTTTAATTTTATCTCTAAAAGTGCTGTTATTTGGAGTACTACAATCGCAATGCATTGCTTTCAGCATAGTAATACAGGGTTGTGAGTCACAGTGAGAAAGGGTCCCAATTTTGTCACAACATTGGACAGGACTGCCACTTACCAGGCTGGCAAAGATTCTTACTCTTTTGCATGGAGTTCAGAACCCATTTAAGTGGTTTGGGGTTTTTTTCCATTTTATTTAAGCTAAAAAGGTATGAAAGGTTTGTCCACAATCCCACAGTGTGTTCAACAGGAACCATGCTCATGAAGGCTATACCTTTATAGTTCACATCAGTGACAGCAAGGAGTAGCTGTTATAACATAAAGGTAGACCTACAAGGTGGCTGTCAAAAGATGCTATTGCTGTGACCAGTTTTCAGACAACGAATTCCACAGGTTTTTTTGAAAGAGGAATATTTACAAAAGTTAAAATTAAATAGAAAAACCTTAAAACAAAGCTACTAACTTTCAATTTTTCCTGCACTGCCCCACCAGGAGCATTTTCAAAAGATTACAAGTCCTAGTTTAAATATTTGAACCATGTTGAATGCTTATCTTTTCTAAAAAATATAAACTGACTGTCAGAAACAAAATTTTGCTTAAATATAGGCTTGGATCAAACTTTCACATTCATCCATTACTGCACGAATCTCCTTCAAATTCAAATTAATGTTTTTATCTTAAAAGATGCTTCTAGAAGGCATTTTCTTACAAATCTGTTAAAAGAAACTAGGGGGACCACTTACTCCACTCTTCAAAGTACACTCTGCATAGAGATCTTCAAGGCAAGATATTGCTGTTTTGCCACATAGATCCTTTTATTCAAAGTTGAACATACCCAAGTATTTATACTCCCATATCCAAATGCAAAAGTCAGTATTCGAAATATCTAGACAATGATTAATAACTGTGTGTCTGGCTGTGACACTGGTGACTTATGTGCCATTCACAGAGCATAACATTTTCAGTGCCAGTCAGCTGACACAGACCTTGAGTTGTTAAGTAGGAACCATCACCCCACCAAAAGGGGACTTGGAGAACTTCCGGAGAGCTTCAACAGTTCATTCCACTCTCAAACAAATCAAATCACTTCTTCGGGATATCACTTTATTTTTCAGTACAATATGCGTGAAATATATTATTTTATTTACACACACACCCACCCCCACACACACACGCACCCACCCGTATGTATTTCCTGACAGGTACACTTCAGTGTCCCTAAGGAGAAAAAAAAAAAATCTGACAAAAGGTAGAGGACAAAAGAAAACCAAATATAGAGGTTCATCTGATTTGTGATTTGTAAATTAAGAAAACCCAAACTTCTTCAAATCTTTCTATTACTAAGCTATAACTAAAATTTCATTTTGATTAATAGAGAAGATACCCACAGAGAACCCTAAAAAGACAACCTGTTAATGGAAAGAAGCATCTAGCAATGGTGGAGCAGAATAGAAGGCAACATGACACCTTTCAATGCTCATACCCAAACCAGATGGAACTGGAAAGGTCTCCTGAAGGTCATCATACTAACTGCTCATGAAAAGGAAGACTGCAGACTGCGTGCCACACAGGGTTTTTCAATGTATTCTGGAAGTTCTCCCCCACTGTAATTTGTTCCATTTAACCAGCTTTTGTATTGGTTCCTTGTTCATATTTGAGAAATTTCATGTGTAACTTTTAGTTCACTGTAACTGAGTAGGAAGACTGCTGTACTCTTCTCTGTAGGCCACTGTGACCAGGTTTGCTATATCCTTTTCAACAAACAAACATTACAAATCTGTTGCTAGAGATGCCAATTTAAGCCCATGCCTGCCCTTTCTGAGAACTGAATCTTAAAACAGGACACTCCCGTGACAATTTTATTAGAAAGAACAGGTTTTTGATGTCTAAAATTGCTGAAGTAATTTAAATACCTGACAGGAAAAAAAAAACACAGGTTGGCAGATTTGCACAGGACACATTTCAAGGACAGAACTGAAAACAGTATTTATGAATTGTGCAGATACAGCAGTTCCAAAAAAAAAAAAAAAAAATTAATGAAGTCTTACTACCTATAGCAAAGAACTTGGAAAACCTGCACAGTTCACCTTATTCTTAAATGTACTACATCAAACCCCAGAAAACACACAGTTCTCACAGTCTCAGAAATAAGGTGTATCAAATGGTTTAGAAGTTTTTCAACCTCTCTAATAGCTAGATAGGTGGTGACCTCCATAGCTCAGTTATATTTAACACCCTTTTCTCAGAGCACACAGCTCTTGGTGCTGCTATGAGTATTGGAAAAATATTGAAAAAAGTCATCCAGCAATTGCTGTTAACTGTTCCCCAAAATGCTCCTCTGACAGACAGGGAGGACATAATGCTCCAGGTGTGGTTTCTCAGGATACATTCCCTACCTGAGGCATCCTGCCATGTCATGCAGTACTACTCCGCTTATGTACGTTTCTAGAACTATTCTGATACTCTGTCGTGCTAAAAATGATAACCATATGTGATGGGGCTGTGGTCCAAGTTCACTGATTTCATATTCTCTATTACAATAAGCAGCTGATAAAGCCTTTAAATTCCCTTAAGTGGACAACTGTTTACTGATGCATTCCCAGGAACTACTTTCCTATCCAAGATTATTATTAGCTAACTGATGGCAGAGATCTTCAACAATACCATCCTCCCTATCTTCCGCCTGACGATCATAAACATCAGACAGCATTACTAGTCATTATTTATCCCTCACTGTTTTTTCCCTCAATGGTATTTGTGTCATTTAATTCCACTTATTACTGTGCGCTAACTTCAAAGGTGAAAACTTTTAATCAGCATATTTATTTTGATGATTTGTAGTTTCCTAACACTTTTCCCTTCGTTATGAGAAGTAAGAAATAAAAGCATTACTTTATTGCCTTTATTTGTTATCTTCAAAGTTTTCATCATGGCTAGGCTTCGTGAATGAAGATTTAGGAAGGGCTCTACCCACGTTTCTTGCAAGCGCATTGGTGGCTAAAAAGGCCAATACAAGACATGTCCGGTTGCAAAAGGCACAGCAGAAAGACTCCTTAGATGGTATGTTCTGCAAGGCACGATTCTTTCTGCGTTGTCTTTTCTCCTCAAGGGTGATCCTGCGTGCATTCTCAAAAGAAGCAGCAGCGTTATAGATGGTGTGTCTCCAGATCTCCCGATTGGAGGCCAGAGTAGACCAGTTATGGTGATCAATATGCCCGAGGCTGAGATGTTGTTTCAGGGAGTCCTTGTATCTTTTCTTCGGGGCTCCTCTCTTGCGGCAGCCGGTGGCAAGTTCACCATAAAGCAAGATCTTAGGGAGGCAGTGGTCCTTCATCCTGGAGACGTGCCCTGCCCAACGCAGCTGCATTCTCAGTAGCATGGCCTCAATACTTGTGATTGCTGCCTGTTCAAGAACAGATGTATTGGTCACATAATGTGACCAGTGGATGTTTAGAATTGTACGGAGGCAGCACTGATGGAAGCGTTCTAGGAGACGCAGGTGGTGGCGGTAGATGACCCATGATTTAGATCCATATAAGAGAGTAGACAGCACAATGGCTCTATAAACACTGATCTTGGTACTTTTCTTCAAGTGTTTATTAAGCCAAACTCTTTTATGGAGTTTTCCAAAAGCACTATATGCCTTCGCTAACCTGTTGTCTATCTCCCCATCAATCTTACCATCCGAGGAGATGAGGCTGCCTAGGTAATTAAACTGCTGGACTGATTTGAGCTCTGATTGGCTGATGGTGATGTGGGGATGATGGGGGACTTCCTGAGGTGCAGGTTGATGGAGAACTTCTGTCTTCTTTAAGCTGACTTCCAGCCCAAAGAGCTCAGCAGCATCTGCAAAGCAGGATGTTAAACGCTGCAGGGCTGCTTCTGTGCGGGCGACAAGGGCGGCGTCATCAGCGTAAAGCAGCTCCCGGACAAGATGGTTTAAGGTCTTGGTGTGGGCCTTCAGTCACCTTAGATTGAATAGGCTTCCATCAGTACGATATCGAATGTAGATACCGTCCTGATCCTTGAGGTCTGCCGTGGCCCTTTGGAGCATCATGCTGAAAAAGACTGTGAATAGGGTAGGAGCGAGAATGCAGCCTTGTTTCACACCATTCTTTATTAGAAAGGGCTCAGAAAGTGTGTTGCCATATCTGACTTGGCCGTGCTGATCCTCATGAAGTGAGATGATCATTTTAAGGAACTTGGGGGGACAACCTTCTGCTCACAGTATCGAAAGCCTTGGTGAGGTCGACAAAGGCTACATAGAGATCTTTGTTCTGTTCCCTACACTTCTCTTGCAGTTGTCTGAGAACAAATATCATGTCTGTGGTGCTCCTGTTGGCTCTGAAACCACACTGACTTTTAGGTAGAATTCCTTCTGCTATAGTGGGTATTAGTCTGTTCAGGAGTATTCTTGCCAGGATTTTGCCAGCAATGGAGAGCAGAGTAATACCACGGTAATTTGAGCAGTCTGATTTAGTACCTTTCTTCTTATACAAGGTGATGATGACTGCATCACGAAGGTCTGATGGTAGTTCGCCTAGTTCCCAACAGCGCACCACAAGCTCATGAAATTTAGCATGGAGTGCAAGGCCCCCATGTTTCCAGACTTCAGGTGGGATTCCATCAACCCCAGCTGCATTGCCGATTTTCACCTGCTGTATGGCCTTGAGGGTTTCTCCTAAAGTGGGGGCAGTATCCAATTCGTATTTCACCGGTTGTTGTGTGATGGACTGAATTGTTGAGTCTTGGACTACACGGTTGGTACTGAAAAGAGTCTGAAAATGTTCAGACCATCTGTTCAGAATGGAGGTTTGATCTGTCAGAAGCGTTTGACCATCTGCACTGAGTAGTGGGCTTTGGACTTGATATGTGGGCACTTATGCTGTTTTCAGGGCCTCATAGAATCCTTTGTGATCCCCTGTATCTGCACATAGTTGAGTTTTTGCAGCTAGATCGGTCCACCACTTGTTCTGGATGTCACGGAGTTTCTGTTGGAGCTTGCTGCATGCAAGACGAAAGGCTGTTTTTCTAGCGTGACAGGATGGCAGTGCAAGGTGTGCTTGGTGGGCAGTTCTCTTCTTCCTCAACAAGTCCTGGATTTCTTGATTGTTTTCATCAAACCAGTCCTTGTTCTTCTTGAGGGAGAACCCTAAGGATTCTTCAGAGGATTGCAGGATGCAGCTTTTAATATGCTGCCAAATTGTTTCAGGAGAGGAATCTGCAGGATTTGTGGGATAGTTTTTGATCCTAGTTTGAAGGTTTGCCTGGAATCTTTCTCTTACCGTGGCTGATTGAAGATCGTTAACTTGGAGTCTTCTCCTTGGGATACTGCCCCTCTTGGGTTTGAATTTGAGATTAAAGTTGAGTTTACAGCATACAAGCCAATGGTCTGTTTGACATTCTGTGTTGGGCATCACGCAGGTATGGAGGACATCGCGGTCATCTCTCCGTCGCACCAAGACATAGTCAATGAGGTGCCAATGCTTAGACCTGGGGTGCATCCAGGTTGTCTT